>NW_027251693.1:27500-30000 GCF_044704955.1 Pristiophorus japonicus | reverse complement strand
GGTGGAAAACTTCGGTCGGCCAGTTCTGGCTGTCTGATGCGGCCGGGGCCGAAATGCGGATCTCTCCGCCGTCCCGTGTCGGACCGCTGTCGGCCATACCTCGTTGGAAAGCGGCGGCGACCCCGCAGGCGGCGGTGTCAGCCCGCTCCCGCATGGACGAGGCACGGCGTCGCTAGGCCGCTTGGCCCGCCGGGCAACCGGCATCCGCTGCAGTCTTTGGGCAGTAACATGACGACGCAACGTGGCAACTGGCGCGGGTAAAGAGCGTCCGCTGCGGCCGGACGGGTCGCACCGGAGGCCAGCGACGGCGTGCGGCCGGCTCTTTGGCCGGCGGAGGTGCAGCCGTTGGCTGGAGACCGCTTTCCGACGGCTATCTCCGCTGGTGGGCCAGCTGTGCTCGTCGGGTGCGCGGCGCGGGGAAGAGGAAGGCAAGCGGCATCGAACGCTACCACATTCCTGCGGGCCGACCCGAAGCCGAGCGCGCTGGAAGTCCGCGAAATGCAACCGGAGAAGAAAGTCTGAATGTGGCAACTGATGAACTGAAAATTGTCGGCGGCAAATGGTTAACCAAATGGGTTGAAGGTGGCAAACCATTAACCGAAAACTCTGGCAAATGGTTAACCGGCGTGTTAAGATGGTATCTTTAATAAAAGACGGAAATGACGAAGCCAACATAGCCAAACGAAGGCGGGGACGTTAGTGTGGCAGAAGGGCATGTCTTTAAGCCGTCGGGCGAATGTCCCTGCCAGTTGGAATCTTTTCGGGAAAAAGGGTGAAAAAATCGGAAAGGCCTAGCCGTCCGCCGTGGGGTGCGTTCGCTCGGGCTCGGCCAGCCGCGTCGATGGGTGCCGGAACGGTGCGGCTGCGCTCCGGGAGTGCGGAGATACGGCCTGTCAAGTTTCGTCCCGGAAGTCTGGATGGAGCTAAATCCGAAGCCGTTTGCGGGAAATTAGTTCCAGGGCTCGGCGACCGAAGTCAAATCCGTCCCGCCAACTTGACACTTGTCATTTCTGTCCTTGGGGGTTGGCGGGGTACCTGCACAGAGGTAGGAGGTGGCTGATCGAGAATTGGTGAGTTTTCCAAAGTCACGTCTCGAGCCTCCAGGTCTGCAGAGACCGACCAGGGCTGCCGCCCAACCGACTATTCACCCTTTTTGGGCGGGAATTTTTTCCATTTTTGTCCATTTTTCGGGTTTTTGGTCGGGCTTCAAAAACGGCAGCCCGAGGCCTGGCAGAGGCCGGGGCATGTCCCCGGTCGCGCCAGGCGGCTCGCGCGACCCGATTAGGCCCCGAAAGGAGTCGGGAAATCGGCAGACCTGCCCGAGTTCAGCCCGGGGGAGGCGGGGGGCAGGTCGGTTCGGCTCAAATCATTAACCAAAGCCGAGACTTGGTCTCGCTGGCGCAACCGAAGTGCCAGGCTGGATAACTCATTAACCAGAAGGCGGCTGGAGGCAGGCAGGGCTGATGGCTGAGGCCGGGTGGAGGCCACCCGCGGCCGGGAAAGTCAAAAGTCCCGTTGTGTGGAAGTCTATGAGGTCAGATTCGGCCGCCTTACCGGGCCTGCGGTTGATGGTTTCCCGCTTGGGCAAGCGAGTCGGCCCGGCAAAGTGGCCACTTGCATTTTCTGGCAAGTGTCTGCGAACAACGTTAATGAGTTGAACCTCGGCAATTGTCGGAAGTCCCGATGAAGAAATGAAAATGCCCCTTTTGCGGGGATTTGGATGCTCATGGCCGGCAGCAGGTGGCCCGACGCCCCGCCAACTTGACACTTGTCATTTCTGTCCTTGGGGGTTGGCGGGGTATCTGCACAGAGGTAGGAGGTGGCAGAATCGAGACTTGGTGAGTTTTCCAAACAAACGTCTCGAGCCTCCAGGTCTGCAGAGACCGACCAGGGCTGCCGCCCAACCGACTATTCACCCTTTTTGGGCGGGAATTTATTCCCTTTTTGCCCATTTTTCGGGTTTTTGGTCGGGCTTCAAAAGCGGCTGCCCGAGGCCTGGCAGGTGCCGGGGCATGGTCCCCGATCGCGCCAGGCGGCTCGCGCGACGCGATTAGGCCCCGAAAGGAGTCGGGAAATCGGCAGACCTGCCCGAGTTCAGCCCGCGGGGGCGGGGGGTAGGTCGGTTCGGCTCAAATCATTAACCAAAGCCGAGACTTGGTCTCGCTGGCGCAACCGAAGTGCCAGGCTGGATAACTCATTAACCAGAAGGCGGCTGGAGGCAGGCAGGGCTGATGGCTGAGGCCGGGTGGAGGCCACCCGCGGCCGGGAAAGTCAAAAGTCCCGTTGTGTGGAAGTCTATGAGGTCAGATTCGGCCGCCTTACCGGGCCTTCGGTTGATGGTTTCCCGCTTGGGCAAGCGAGTCGGCCCGGCAAAGTGGCCACTTGCATTTTCTGGCAAGTGTCTGCGAACAACGTTAATGAGTTGAACCTTGGAAATTGCCGGAAGTCCCGATGAAGAAATGAAAATGCCCCTTTTGCGGGGATTTGGATGCTCATGGCC
>NW_027251693.1:12500-15000 GCF_044704955.1 Pristiophorus japonicus | reverse complement strand
GGGAAGAGGAAGGCAAGCGGCATCGAACGCTACCACATTCCTGCGGGCCGACCCGAAGCCGAGCGCGCTGGAAGTCCGCGAAATGCAACCGGAGAAGAAAGTCTGAATGTGGCAACTGATGAACTGAAAATTGTCGGCGGCAAATGGTTAACCAAATGGGTTGAAGGTGGCAAACCATTAACCGAAAACTCTGGCAAATGGTTAACCGGCGTGTTAAGATGGTATCTTTAATAAAAGACGGAAATGACGAAGCCAACATAGCCAAACGAAGGCGGGGACGTTAGTGTGGCAGAAGGGCATGTCTTTAAGCCGTCGGGCGAATGTCCCTGCCAGTTGGAATCTTTTCGGGAAAAAGGGTGAAAAAATCGGAAAGGCCTAGCCGTCCGCCGTGGGGTGCGTTCGCTCGGGCTCGGCCAGCCGCGTCGATGGGTGCCGGAACGGTGCGGCTGCGCTCCGGGAGTGCGGAGATACGGCCTGTCAAGTTTCGTCCCGGAAGTCTGGATGGAGCTAAATCCGAAGCCGTTTGCGGGAAATTAGTTCCAGGGCTCGGCGACCGAAGTCAAATCCGTCCCGCCAACTTGACACTTGTCATTTCTGTCCTTGGGGGTTGGCGGGGTACCTGCACAGAGGTAGGAGGTGGCTGATCGAGAATTGGTGAGTTTTCCAAAGTCACGTCTCGAGCCTCCAGGTCTGCAGAGACCGACCAGGGCTGCCGCCCAACCGACTATTCACCCTTTTTGGGCGGGAATTTTTTCCATTTTTGTCCATTTTTCGGGTTTTTGGTCGGGCTTCAAAAACGGCAGCCCGAGGCCTGGCAGAGGCCGGGGCATGTCCCCGGTCGCGCCAGGCGGCTCGCGCGACCCGATTAGGCCCCGAAAGGAGTCGGGAAATCGGCAGACCTGCCCGAGTTCAGCCCGGGGGAGGCGGGGGGCAGGTCGGTTCGGCTCAAATCATTAACCAAAGCCGAGACTTGGTCTCGCTGGCGCAACCGAAGTGCCAGGCTGGATAACTCATTAACCAGAAGGCGGCTGGAGGCAGGCAGGGCTGATGGCTGAGGCCGGGTGGAGGCCACCCGCGGCCGGGAAAGTCAAAAGTCCCGTTGTGTGGAAGTCTATGAGGTCAGATTCGGCCGCCTTACCGGGCCTGCGGTTGATGGTTTCCCGCTTGGGCAAGCGAGTCGGCCCGGCAAAGTGGCCACTTGCATTTTCTGGCAAGTGTCTGCGAACAACGTTAATGAGTTGAACCTCGGCAATTGTCGGAAGTCCCGATGAAGAAATGAAAATGCCCCTTTTGCGGGGATTTGGATGCTCATGGCCGGCAGCAGGTGGCCCGACGCCCCGCCAACTTGACACTTGTCATTTCTGTCCTTGGGGGTTGGCGGGGTATCTGCACAGAGGTAGGAGGTGGCAGAATCGAGACTTGGTGAGTTTTCCAAACAAACGTCTCGAGCCTCCAGGTCTGCAGAGACCGACCAGGGCTGCCGCCCAACCGACTATTCACCCTTTTTGGGCGGGAATTTATTCCCTTTTTGCCCATTTTTCGGGTTTTTGGTCGGGCTTCAAAAGCGGCTGCCCGAGGCCTGGCAGGTGCCGGGGCATGGTCCCCGATCGCGCCAGGCGGCTCGCGCGACGCGATTAGGCCCCGAAAGGAGTCGGGAAATCGGCAGACCTGCCCGAGTTCAGCCCGCGGGGGCGGGGGGTAGGTCGGTTCGGCTCAAATCATTAACCAAAGCCGAGACTTGGTCTCGCTGGCGCAACCGAAGTGCCAGGCTGGATAACTCATTAACCAGAAGGCGGCTGGAGGCAGGCAGGGCTGATGGCTGAGGCCGGGTGGAGGCCACCCGCGGCCGGGAAAGTCAAAAGTCCCGTTGTGTGGAAGTCTATGAGGTCAGATTCGGCCGCCTTACCGGGCCTTCGGTTGATGGTTTCCCGCTTGGGCAAGCGAGTCGGCCCGGCAAAGTGGCCACTTGCATTTTCTGGCAAGTGTCTGCGAACAACGTTAATGAGTTGAACCTTGGAAATTGCCGGAAGTCCCGATGAAGAAATGAAAATGCCCCTTTTGCGGGGATTTGGATGCTCATGGCCGGCAGCAGGTGGCCCGACGCCCCGCCAACTTGACACTTGTCATTTCTGTCCTTGGGGGTTGGCGGGGTATCTGCACAGAGGTAGGAGGTGGCAGAATCGAGACTTGGTGAGTTTTCCAAACAAACGTCTCGAGCCTCCAGGTCTGCAGAGACCGACCAGGGCTGCCGCCCAACCGACTATTCACCCTTTTTGGGCGGGAATTTATTCCCTTTTTGCCCATTTTTCGGGTTTTTGGTCGGGCTTCAAAAGCGGCTGCCCGAGGCCTGGCAGAGGCCGGGGCATGGGCCCCGATCGCGCCAGGCGGCTCGCGCGACCCGATTAGGCCCCGAAAGGAGTCGGGAAATCGGCAGACCTTGCCGAGTTCAGCCCGCGGTGGCGGGGGGCAGGTCGGTTCGGCTCAAATCATTAACCAAAGC
>NW_027251692.1:0-39214 GCF_044704955.1 Pristiophorus japonicus | reverse complement strand
GGGGAGAAGAGGAGGAGGAGAGGGGGGAGAGGGAGTGGACGTGGGAGAGGAGAGGTGAGGGAGGGGAGGGGAGTGGGGGGGGGGGGCGAGGAGAGGAGAGGGGGGAGAGGGGGGAGAGGGGGGGAGAGGAGAGGAGACGGGGGGGGAGGAGGGGGAGGGGAGGAGACGGGAGGGGGAGGGGGGGAGGAGGGGGAGAGGGGAGGGGACGGGGGGAGAGGAGAGGGGAGGGAGGGAGGGGAGTGGGAGGGGGGCGAAGAGAGGGGAGGGGGGAGAGGAGAGGAGAGGGGAGAGGGGAGGGGAGGGGAGGGGAGGGGAGGGGGGAGAGGGAGGGGAGGGGAGGGGAGGGAGGGGGGGAGGGGGGAGAGGAGAGGAGAGGGGGGAGAGGGGAGGGGAGGGGGGAGAGGGGAGGGGAGGGGAGGGGGGAGAGGGGAGGGGAGGGGGGGAGAGGAGAGTGGAGGGAGGGGAAGGGGAGGGGAGGGGGGCGAGGAGAGGAGAGGAAGAACGTGATCGAGTCCTGAAGGGGGGAGGATAAATGGGACTGAGCCCGTGATGCGGATGGTAAGATGGATCGCGTTCTCCCACTCTGTTCGACATGGGAACATGTTCTCCCTCTCCCACCCCACGTTCTCCCTCTTTCCCCCCCCCCGACCCGCCCCCATTACCCATAGCCCCGCCTCCCCAGATCTGGATCGCACCCTTGACCATGAACGGCAGTGAGTTGAATTCTCGGAAAGCCCGGTGTGTACGCGACACGTTACACGGTTGGACTGGACAAACCTGGATGTCCTGACACTGTCACGGTTCACCATACCCAATAAAGACCCAGACACAGAGCCCCTCAATCACTGTACGTCACACCCAGAGTGTTGAGTTTGATGGAGTGATTAACGACTTGGAAGAAGGGACTGAGTGTAACGTAGCCAAGTTTGCTGATGATACAAAGATGGGAGGAAAAGCAATGTGTGATGAGGACACAAAAAATCTGCAAAAGGACATAGACAGGCTAAGTGAGTGGGCAAAAATTTGGCAGATGGAGTATAATGTTGGAAAGTGTGAGGTCATGCACTTTGGCAGAAAAAAATCAAAGAGCAAGTTATTATTTAACTGGAGAAAGATTGCAAAGTGCTGCAGTACAGCGGGACCTGGGGTTACTTGTGCATGAAACACAAAAGGTTAGTATGCAGGTACAGCAAGTGATCAGGAAGGCCAATGGTATCTTGGCCTTTATTGCAAAGGGGATGGAGTATAAAAGCAGGGAAGTCTTGCTACAGTTATACAGGGTATTGGTGAGGCCACACCTGGAGTACTGCGTGCAGTTTTGGTTTCCATATTTACGAAAGGATATACTTGCTTTGGAGGCAGTTCAGAGAAGGTTTACTCGGTTGATTCCGGGGATGAGGGAGTTGACTTATGAGGAAAGATTGAGGAGGTTGGGCCTCTACTCATTGGAATTCAGAAGAATGAGAGGTGATCTTATCGAAACGTATAAGATTATGAGGCGTCTTGACAAGGTGGATGCAGAGAGGATGTTTCCACTGATGGGGGAGACTAGAACTAGGGGGCATGGTCTTAGAATAAGGGGCCGCCCATTTAAAACTGAGATGAGGAGGAATTTCTTCTCTCAGAGGGTTGTAAATCTGTGGAATTCGCTGCCTCAGAGAGCTGTGGAAGCTGGGACATTGAATAAATTTAAGACAGAGACAGACAGTTTCTTAACCGATAAGGGAATAAGGGGTTATGGGGAGCGGGCGGGGAAGTGGAGCTGAGTCCATGATCGGATCACCCATGATCGTATTATGTGCTGGTGCAGGCTCGAGGGGCCAAATGGCCGACTCCTGCTCCTATTTCTTATGTTCTTATAGGCAAACCGTTCATATCATGGCATGTATCAGGAAGGATAGAATAAAAGGAAAAGGTGGGGTAGCATTGCTGGTTAAAGAGGAGATTAATGCAATAGTTAGGAAAGACATTAGCTTGGATGATGTGGAATCTATATGGGCAGAGCTGCAGAACACCAGAGGGCAAAAAACGTTAATGGGAGTTGTGTACAGACCTCCAAACAGTAGTAGTGATGTTGGGGAGGGCATCAAACATGAAATTAGGGGTGCATGCAATAAAGGTGCAGCAGTTATAATGGGTGACTTTAATATGCACATAGATTGGGCTAACCAAACTGGAAGCAATATGGTGGAGGAGGATTTCCTGGAGTGCATAAGGAATGGTTTTCTAGACCAATATGTCGAGGAACCAACTAGGGGGGAGGACATCTTAGACTGGGTGTTGTGTAATGAGAGAGGATTAATTAGCAATCTCATTGTGTGAGGCCCCTTGGGGAAGAGTGACCATAATATGGTGGAATTCTACATTAAGATGGAGAATGAAACAGTTAATTCAGAGACCATGGTCCAGAACTTAAAGAAGGGTAACTTTGAAGGTATGAGGCGTGAATTGGCTAGGATAGATTGGCGAATGATACTTAAGGGGTTGACTGTGGATGGGCAATGGCAGACATTTAGAGACCGCATGGATGAACTACAACAATTGTACATTCCTGTCTGGCGTAAAAATAAAAAAGGGAAGGTGGCTCAACCGTGGCTATCAAGGGAAATCAGGGATAGTATTAAAGCCAAGGAAGTGGCATACAAATTGGCCAGAAATAGCAGCGAACCCGGGGACTGGGAGAAATTTAGAACTCAGTAGAGGAGGACAAAGGGTTTGATTAGGGCAGGGAAAATGGAGTACGAGAAGAAGTTTGCAGGGAACATTAAGGCGGATTGCAAAAGTTTCCATAGGTATGTAAAGAGAAAAAGGTTAGTAAAGACAAACGTAGATCCCCTGCAGTCAGAATCAGGAGAAGTCATAACGGGGAACAAAGAAATGGCAGACCAATTGAACAAGTACTTTGGTTCGGTATTCACTAAGGAGGACACAAACAACCTTCCGGATATAAAAGGGGTCAGAGGATCTAGTAAGGAGGAGGATCTGAGGGAAATCTTTATTAGTCGGGAAATTGTGTTGGGGAAATTGATGGGATTGAAGGCCGATAAATCCCCAGGGCCTGATGGACTGCATCCCAGAGTACTTAAGGAGGTGGCCTTGGAAATAGTGGATGCATTGACAGTCATTTTGCAACATTCCATTGACTCTGGATCAGTTCCTATCGAGTGGAGGATAGCCAATGTAACCCCACTTTTTAAAAAAGGAGGGAGAGAGAAAACAGGGAATTATAGACCGGTCAGCCTGACCTCAGTAGTGGGTAAAATGATGGAATCAATTATTAAGGATGTCATAGCAGCGCATTTGGAAAATGGTGACATGATAGGTCTAAGTCAGCATGGATTTGTGAAAGGGAAATCATGCTTGACAAATCTTCTGGAATTTTTTGAGGATGTTTCCAGTAAAGTGGACAAAGGAGAACCAGTTGATGTGGTATATTTGGACTTTCAGAAGGCTTTCGACAAGGTCCCACACTAGAGATTAATGTGCAAAGTTAAAGCACATGGGATTGGGGGTAGTGTGCTGACGTGGATTGAGAACTGGTTGTCAGGCAGGAAGCAAAGAGTAGGAGTAAATGGGTACTTTTCAGAATGGCAGGCAGTGACTAGTGGGGTACCGCAGGGTTCTGTGCTGGGGCCCCAGCTGTTTACATTGTACATTAATGATTTAGACGAGGGGATTAAATGCAGTATCTCCAAATTTGCGGATGACACTAAGTTGGGTGGCAGTGTGAGCTGCGAGGAGGATGCTATGAGGCTGCAGAGTGACTTGGATAGGTTAGGTGAGTGGGCAAATGCATGGCAGATGAAGTATAATGTGGATAAATGTGAGGTTATCCACTTTGGTGGTAAAAACAGAGAGACAGACTATTATCTGAATGGCGGCAGATTAGGAAAAGGGGAGGTGCAACGAGACCTGGGTGTCATGGTACATCAGTCATTGAAGGTTGGTATGCAGGTACAGCAGGCGGTTAAGAAAGCAAATGGCATGTTGGCCTTCATAGCGAGGGGATTTGAGTACAGGGGCAGGGAGGTGTTGCTACAGTTGTACAGGGCCTTGGTGAGGCCACACCTGGAGTATTGTGTACAGTTTTGGTCTCCTAACTTGAGGAAGGACATTCTTGCTATTGAGGGAGTGCAGCGAAGATTCACTAGACTGATTCCCGGGATGGTGGGACTGACCTATCAAGAAAGACTGGATCAACTGGGCTTGTATTCACTGGAGTTCAGAAAAATGAGAGGGGTCCTCATAGAAACGTTTAAAATTCTGACGGGTTTAGACAGGTTAGATGCAGGAAGAATGTTCCCAATGTTGGGGAAGTCCAGAACCAGGGGTCACAGTCTAAGGATAAGGGGTAAGCCATTTGGGACCGAGATGAGGAGAAACTTCTTCACCCAGAGAGTGGTGAAACTGTGGAATTCTCTACCACAGAAAGTAGTTGAGGCCAATTCACTAAATATATTCAAAAGGGAGTTAGATGAAGTCCTTACTACTCGGGGGATCAAGGGTTATGGCGAGAAAGCAGGAAGGGGGTACTGAAGTTGAATGTTCAGCCATGAACTCATTGAATGGCAGTGCAGGCTAGAAGGGCTGAATGGCCTGCTCCTGCACCTATTTTCTATGTTTCTATGTATACAGCACAGGAGGCCATTCGGCCCATCGTGCCTGTGACAAATCTATCCGATTAGTCCCACCCTCCCTGCCCGTTCCCCATCGTCCTGCAAACCGTTCCTTTTCATGTATTTATCCAATTTCCCTTGAGAAAGTTATTCCTGAATCTGCTCGCACCGCCCCATTCAGACAGCACATTTCCAGATCACATCATCATCATAGGCAGTCCCTCGGAATCGAGGAGGACCTGCTTCCCCTCCTAAAGTGAGTTCTTAGGTGGCTGAACAGTCCGATACGAGAGCCACAGATCCTGTTACAGGTGGGACAGACAGTGGTTGAGGGAAGGGGTTGGTGGGACTGGTTTGCCGCACGCTCCTTCCGCTGCCTGCGCTTGGCCTCTTCACGCGCTTTGCGTTGAGACTCGAAGAGCTCAGTGCCCTCCCGGATGGACTTTCTCCACCTCGGGCGGTCTGCGGCCAGGGTCTCCCAGGTGTCAGTGGTGATGTCGCACTTTACCAGGGAGGCTTTGAGGGTGTCCTTATAACGTTTCCACTGTCCTCCTTTGACCCGTTTACTATGAAGGAGCTCCGAGTAGAGCAATTGCTTTGGGAGTCTCGTGTCTGGCATGTGAACTAACTGACCCGCCCAGCGGAGCTGGTCGAGTGTGATCAGTGCTTTGATGCTGCGGATGTTGGCCTGGGTGAGGAGACTGATGTTGGTGCGTTGTAACTCGCTGTGTAAAGAACGTTTCTCCTCGTTTTCTCCATGTGGTTCTTTTGCCTGATGCGTCTTTGATTTAAATTTCAGCACCGAGATTTGGTTCGTTGCTATTGGAAGTCCAAACTGTCCCATCGCGTGAGGCGGGCAGGAAGAGGAATGGTTGAATCGATGCCTTCGGGAAAAAGCATAAGCTTGGGTTAATGTTACACGCCGCTCTCTGTCTCTCTGCTACTAACACACGCTCTCAGCACTGGTCCCATTTACCCGGAGCCAAGCGCAATGTCCCTTCAAGCACAATGAGTAATGTCAATGAATCCCTGGACCGTTCTGCTGATGGGGGTCTGTCACTGTGTCCGAGACTGGCTCACTGTTATCAACTAATCTCAGAGCCTCACCCAGTTCCACAATGACAGGACCACTGAATCTGGGAACAAGGAACCCCGCTCCCCTCATGGAACCCGCCAGCGATGATCCAGCTGACACTGGAGGCCATGGAAAATGGGGCCATATGGATCCCAGTGCACCCAGGATTCCAGGCCTCCGCTGCTGGTAGGATTGTGTGCGGCACCGGGAAGATCATTCCCATCGCTGACCATCCTCCTGGCTGCTCGGGACTTCAAGGAGCAGAACGTCCGACAAAGAGCGGTGTTCCTGTGATGGGATGGCACGGGTCATCACCCCGGGTAACGTGATCACAAGCTCGATATAAAACCCCACACAATAACACTTCTCTTTGATGCCTGTCATCCTCCTACAATATCTGCCTCTTGGTTTGTCAACCAGTTTAAAGTTTTGTTTGATGTGGAGTCATCCTGTCTTAGCTCGTATATGGCGAGTCAATCGTCCAGTAATCCATCTTGTACTGTCACACCACACAAGTGTCCAATTCACCGACTAACACACAACACAATAGTCACTAGATGATTCGATGCTGAGGAAGGACATTCTTGCTATTGAGGGAGTGCAGCCAAGGTTCACCAGACTGATTCCCGGGATGGCGGGACTGACATATGAAGAGAGACTGGATCGACTAGGCTTATACTCATTGGAATTTAGAAGAATGAGAGGGGACCTCATAGAAACATATAAAATTCTGACAGGATTGGACAGGTTAGATACAGGAAGAATGTTCCCGATGTTGGGGAAGTCCAGAACCAGGGGTCACAGTCTAAGGATAAGGGGTAAGCCATTTAGGACCGAGATGAGGAGAAACTTCTTCACTCAGAGTGGTGAACCTGTGGAATTCTCTACCACAGAGAGTTGTTGAGGCCACTTCGTTAGATATATTCAAGAGGGAGTTAGATGTGGCCCTTACGGCTAAAGGGAACAAGGGGTATGGAGAGAAAGCAGGAAAGAGGTACAGAGGGAATGATCAGTCATGATCATATTGAATGGTGGTGCAGGCTCGAAGGGCAGAATGGCCTACTCCTGCACCTATTTTCTATGTTTCTATGCTGCCCACCATCTTATTTAAGGACAGTGCTTTTGGCTTATCGCATCTTCCTCAAATATATTCCTTGTACTTGTATTGCTGTAGACGTGTTTTTGTATATGGAACGCTGTTATTGCTGGACAAGGCACTCAGGGTGAGTTATGTTCACATTCCCACTCGGGGCCTTTGCTGTTGATGGGACTGGTACATTCTGAGTGATTTCACAGTGAGGTCCTTTCACAAGACCCAGGACATACACCCCGCACAGACTTACGCAACTGCGCTTCAATTCTGTCACCTTCCAATCCGCCATTCTGCAATAAAACTTCATGCATTTCAAACTGTATGGTCTCCAGTGTCTTGTCAAATCTCCACTGCCTTTGGTATTGGCTGTACCACTATTTTAGTTGAACCTAAATCAAGTGCACCAGAACCGACACATTTCAAATTAAATTTTTACAGTAACTTACGTCAAATTAAAATGTGGTTGCCAGAGGAAAGGGGCGTGATGATGCACATTGTGAAATATATAATCCAACGTCGCAGGACGCAAAAAACCTGCATTTAGGGTTAGTGGGCAAAAATTGGGCAGATGGAGTATAATGTTGGGAAGTGTGAGGTCATGCACTTTGGCAGAAAAAAATCAAAGAGCAAGTTATTATTTAACTGGAGAAAGATTGCAAAGTGCTGCAGTACAGCGGGACCTGGGGGTACTTGTGTATGAAACACAAAAGGTTAGTATGCAGGTACAGCAAGTGATCAGGAAGGCCAATCTTGGCCTTTATTGCAAAGGGGATGGAGTATAAAAGCAGGGAAGTCTTGCTACAGTTATACGGGGTGTTGGTAAGGCCACACCTGGAGTACTGCGTGCAGTTTTGGTTTCCATATTTAAGAAAGAATATACTTGCTTTGGAGGCGGTTCAGAGAAGGTTCACTCGGTTGATTCCGGAGATGAGATGGTTGACTTATGAGGAAAGGTTGAGGAGGTTGGGCCTCTACTCATTGGAGTTCAGAAGAATGAGAGGTGATCTTATCGAAACGTATCAGATTATGAGGGGGCTTGACAAGGTGGATGCAGAGAGGATGTTTCCACTGATGGGGGAGACTAGAACTAGGGGGCATGGTCTTAGAATAAGGGGCCGCCCATTTAAAACTGAGATGAGGAGGAATTTCTTCTCTCAGAGGGTTGTAAATCTGTGGAATTCGCTGCCCCAGAGAGCTGTGGAAGCTGGGACATTGAATAAATTTAAGACAGAAATAGACAGTTTTTTAACCGATAAGGGGATAAGGGGTTATGGGGAGCGGGCAGGGAAGTGGAGCTGAGTCCATGATCAGATCAGCCATGATCGTATTAAATGGCGGAGCAGGCTCGAGGGGCCGAATGGCTGACTCCTGCTCCTATTTCTTATGTTCTTATGAGACAAGACCAAGTATAGTGTTGAGGTCAAACAATGTCAGAGTGGCGAACAGCATTCGCTCAGTGCATGCAGGCACAAGTCACCCTGCATTTTAACCTCAAACATTCTGACCTTGATTTTATATAATCTCTCGATTTGACACTATTTGTCGCTAACCCGCAGCTATTTGAGGCGTTGAGTTGTTTGGAGCAAAGGACTTTCTCTGCCATGCTGGCTGAATAGCTGGGAGATGTTCAACTGAGGAACGACAGTGCCACCACAGGCAGGAGGGAGTAATTACATTGTGAGCGGTTTGCAAAGAGAGTTTACATTCTCAATGTTCCCGGTGTCTGACCTCACCAACCTCCGTCTAGTCCCACCCAGCACTGAACCGTGTACTCGGCTAGTATATTAATCATCACTTGTCTCTCTCCGCATCTTACTCTACAATGTCTGTTCATTTGTGAACAAGGCCCCAGCCACACACAACCTCAGGTGTCAGCCTTGTGTCAGTGGGCAGCACTCTCACCGCTCAGTCAGAAGGTTGTGGGTTCAAGCACTACTCCAGACAAAAATCCAGGGTGCTACTCCAGCGCAGTGCTGACAGAGCGCCGCATGGTCAGAGGTGCCAGCTATCAGATGAGATGTTAAACACAGGACTCTGTCTGCCGAGGTGGGATTGTGAGTTGTGAGGAGTTGCAAAGATGCTGCAAGGTGATTTAGATAGGTTGAGTGAGTGGGCAAAAACATGGCAGATGCAGTGTAACGTGGATAAATGTGAAGTTATCCACTTTGGTAGGAAAAACACAAAGACAAAGTATTATTTAAATGGCGATGGCTTGGGAAGTGTCGATGTACAGAGGGACCTGGGTGTCCTTGAACACCAGTCATTGACAGCAAACCTGCCGGTGCAGCAAGCAGTTAGGAAGGCAGGTGGTATGTTGGCCTTCATTGCAAGAGGATTTGAGTACAGGAGCAAGGATGTCTTACTCCAGTTATACAGGGCCTTGGTGAGACCTGGAGTATTGTGTACAGTTTTGGTCTCCTTACCTAAGAAAGATATACTTGCCACAGAGGGAGTGCAGCGAAGGTTCACCAGACTGATTCCTGGGATGGCAGGACTGCCGTATGAGGAGAGATTGGGTCGACTGGGCCTGTATTCACTAGAGTTTAGAAGAATGAGAGGGGATCTCATTGAAAGGTATAAAATTCTGACTGGGTTGGACAGACTGGATTCGGGGAGGATGTTTCCCCCGGGGCTGGGAAGTCTAGAACAAGGGGTCACAGTCTCAGGATACGGGGTAGGAAATTTAGGACCGAGATGAGGAGAAATGTTTTCACTCAGAGGGTGGTGAACCTGTGGAATTCTCTACCACAGAAGGCTGTGGGGCCAAGTCACTGAATATATTTAAGAGGGAGAGAGATAGATTTCTAGACACAAAAAGCATCCAGGGGTATGGGGAAAAAGTGGGAATATGGTATTGAGATAGAGGATCAGCCATGATCATATTGAATGGCGGTGCTGCTCGAAGGGCCGAATGGCCGACAACTACTCCTATTTTCTATGTTTCTACGCCTTCACAGTCATGATTTTCTCACTCACGAACTGTACCACAGCAGTGAATGTCGGAGCAACAGAGGGAGATCGGTGAGATTGAGGGACTGGTTAACACTGAGATTGAGGACCGGTTAACACTGAGATTGAGGGACTGGGTAACACTGAGATTGAGGGACTGGGTAACACTGAGATTGAGGGACTGGGTAACACTGAGATTGAGGGACTGGGTAACACTGAGATTGAGGGACAGGGTAACACTGAGATTGAGGGACTGGGTAACACTGACATTGAGGGACACGGTAACACTGAGATTGAGGGTTAACACTGAGATTGAGGGACTGGGTAACACTGAGATTGAGGTACTGGGTAACACTGAGATTGAGGGAACAGGTAACACTGAGATTGAGGGAACGGGTAACACTGAGATTGAGGGACTGGATAACACTGAGATTGAGGGACTGGGTAACACTGAGATTGAGGGACTGGGTAACACTGAGATTGAGGGACTGGGTAACACTGAGATTGAGGGACTGGGTAACACTGAGATTGAGGGACCGATTAACGCTGAGATTGAGGGACTGGGTAACACTGAGATTGAGGGACTGGGTAACACTGAGATTGAGGGACTGGGTAACACTGAGATTGAGGAACTGGGTAAAACTGAGATTGAGGGACTGGGTAACACTGAGATTGAGGGACTGGGTAACACTGAGATTGAGGGACTGGGTAACACTGAGATTGAGGGACCGGGTAACACTGAGATTGAAGGAACGGGTAACACTGAGATTGAGGGACTGGGCAACACTGAGATTGAGGGACTGGGTAACACTGAGATTGAGGGACCGGGTAACACTGAGATTGAGGGACTGGGTAACACTGAGATTGAGGGACTGGGTAACACTGAGATTGAGGGACTGGGTAACACTGAGATTGAGGGACTGGGTAACACTGAGATTGAGGGACTGGGTAACACTGAGATTGAGGGACTGGGTAACACTGAGATTGAGGGACCGGGTAACACTGAGATTGAGGGACCGGGTAACACTGAGATTGAGGGACTGGGTAACACTGAGATTGAGGGACTGGGTAACACTGAGATTGAGGGACTGGGTAACACTGAGATTGAGGGACTGGGTAACACTGAGATTGAGGGACTGGGTAACACTGAGATTGAGGGACTGGGTAACACTGAGATTGAGGGTAACAGTGAGATTGAGGGACTGGGTAACACTGAGATTGAGGGACCGGGTAACACTGAGATTGAGGGTAACAGTGAGATTGAGGTAGTGGGCAACACTGAGATTGAGGGACTGGGTAACACTGAGATTGAGGGACTGGGTAACACTGAGATTGAGGGTAACACTGAAATTGAGGGACTGGGTAACACTGAGATTGAGGGACTGGGTAACACTGAGATTGAGGGTAACAGTGAGATTGAGGTAGTGGGTAACACTGAGATTGAGGGACCGGGTAACACTGAGATTGAGCGACCGGGTAACACTGAGATTGAGGGACCGGGTAACACTGAGATTGAGGGACCGGGTAACACTGAGATTGAGGGACCGGTTAACGCTGAGATTGTGGGACTGGGTAACACTGAGATTGAGGGATTGGGTAACGCTGAGATTGAGGGACCGGGTAACACTGAGATTGAGGGACTGGGTAACACTGAGATTGAGGGACTGGGTAACACTGAGATTGAGGGTAACAGTGAGATTGAGGTAGTGGGTAACACTGAGATTGAGGGACCGGGTAACACTGAGATTGAGCGACCGGGTAACACTGAGATTGAGGGACCGGGTAACACTGAGATTGAGGGACCGGGTAACACTGAGATTGAGGGACCGGTTAACGCTGAGATTGTGGGACTGGGTAACACTGAGATTGAGGGATTGGGTAACGCTGAGATTGAGGGACCGGGTAACACTGAGATTGAGGGACTGGGTAAAACTGAGATTGAGGGACTGGGTAAAACTGAGATTGAGGGACTGGGTAAAACTGAGATTGAGGGACTGGGTAAAACTGAGATTGAGGGACTGGGTAACACTGAGATTGAGGGACTGGGTAACACTGAGATTGAGGGACTGGGTAACACTGAGATTGAGGGACTGGGTAACACTGAGATTGAGGGACCGGGTAACACTGAGATTGAGGGACCGGGTAACACTGAGATTGAGGGACCGGGTAACACTGAGATTGAGGGACTGGGTAACACTGAGATTGAGGGACTGGGTAACACTGAGATTGAGGGACCGGGTAACACTGAGATTGAGGGACTGGGTAACACTGAGATTGAGGGACTGGGTAACACTGAGATTGAGGGACCAGGTAACACTGAGATTGAGGGACTGGGTAACACTGAGATTGAGGGACTGGGTAACACTGAGATTGAGGGACCGAGTAACACTGAGATTGAGGGACTGGGTAACACTGAGATTGAGGGACTGGGTAACACTGAGATTGAGGGACTGGGTAACACTGAGATTGAGGGACTGGGTAACACTGAGATTGAGGGACCGGGTAACACTGAGATTGAGGGACTGGGTAACACTGAGATTGAGGGACTGGGTAACACTGAGATTGAAGGACTGGGTAACACTGAGATTGAGGGACTGGGTAACACTGAGATTGAGGGACTGGGTAACACTGAGATTGAGGGACTGGGTAACACTGAGATTGAGGGACTGGGTAACACTGAGATTGAGGGACTGGGTAACACTGAGATTGAGGGACCGGGTAACACTGAGATTGAGGGTAACAGTGAGATTGAGGTAGTGGGCAACACTGAGATTGAGGGACTGGGTAACACTGAGATTGAGGGACTGGGTAACACTGAGATTGAGGGTAACACTGAGATTGAGGGACTGGGTAACACTGAGATTGAGGGACTGGGTAACACTGAGATTGAGGGTAACAGTGCGATTGAGGTAGTGGGTAACACTGAGATTGAGGGGCTGGGTAACACTGAGATTGAGGGACTGGGTAACACTGAGATTGAGGGACTGTCTGACACTGAGATTGAGGGAGTGGGTAACACTGAGATTGAGGGACTGGGTAACACTGAGATTGAGGGACTGGGTAACACTGAGATTGAGGGACTGGGTAACACTGAGATTGAGGTAGTGGGTAACACTGAGATTGAGGGACTGGGTAACACTGAGATTGAGGGACTGTCTGACACTGAGATTGAGGGAGTGAGTTACACTGAGATTGAGGGACTGGGTAACACTGAGATTGAGGGACTGGGTAACACTGAAATTGAGGGACTGGGTAACACTGAGATTGAGGGACTGGGTAACACTGAGATTGAGGGACTGGGTAACACTGAGATTGAGGGAGTGGGTAACACTGAGATTGAGGGACCGGGTAACACTGAGATTGAGGGACTGGGTAACACTGAGATTGAGGGTCTGGGTAACACTGAGATTGAGGGTCTGGGTAACACTGTGATTTAGGGTAACACTGAGATTGAGGGTAACTGAGATTGTGGGTAACACTGAGATTGAGGATAACTGAGATTGAGGGATGGGCAGCCTGTTGGCCTTTATTGCACAGGGGATAGAGTATTAAAGCAGAAAAGTCCTGGTGCAACTGTACAGGGTATTGGTGAGGCCACACCTGGAGTTCTGCGTACAGTTTTGGTCTCCGTATTTCAGGAAGAATATACTTGCATTGGAGGCAGTTCAGAGAAGGTTCCCTCAGTTGATTCCTGAGATGAGGGGTTGTCTTATAAAGAAAGGTTGAGCAGGGTGGTGATCTACTCATTGGAGTTTAGAAGAATGAGAGGTGATCTTATTGAAACATAAGATAATAAGGTGGCTCGACAAGGTGGATGCAGAGAGGATGTTTCCACTGATGGGGGAGACTAGAACTAGGGGGCATAGTCTTAGAATGAATGGCCGCCCATTTAAAACTGAGATGAGGAGGAATTTCTTCTCTCAGAGGGTTGTAAATCTGTGGAATTCTCTGCCTCAGAGCTGTGGAAGCTGGGACATTGAATAAATTTAAGACAGAGATAGACAGATTTTTGAGCGATAAGTGAGTGAAGGTTGTGGGGAGCGGGCAGGGAAGTGTAGCTGAGTTCATGATCGGATCAGCCATGATCTTATTGAATGGCGGAGCAGGCTCGAGGGGCCGAATGGCCGACTCCTGCTCCTATTTCTGATGGTCTTAACTGTGAGAGTGGTAGCTCAGCCTTGTAGGGACATCGGGCTTCACGTGCGAGATCCTCTCAAAATTCTCTGCTTTCTGGATTATTGCTGGGCAACTTGTGAAGTGTGTGTCGGTTTTCGATCGAGTGATCTGCAGAGCTGCAAGTTCTGACAATGGAGAGATATCAGATTGGGTCAGTGTGTGGTGAGGGAGTCAGCTTTCCAGCCTCTCTCTCAAGGAGGCAAAGCGGGATTGTACAGGCCTGTACCAGACCCACACATTTATTTGTACTGCCAAGATGGCCAACAGGTTCCACATCCTGTCTCTGGTTGGTCCCCTTGGAGGATAAGCCACACCCTGAAGTTTCACAGGAATGTGTCACTGGATCATAGCGAGAGGATTTGAGTATAGGAGCAGGGAGGTCTTACTGCAGTTGTACAGGGCCTTGGTGAGACCACACCTGGGAATATTGTGTACAGTTTTGGTCTCCTAATCTGAGGAAGGACATTCTTGCTATTGAGGGAGTGCAGCGAAGGTTCACCAGATGATTCCCGGGATGGCAGGACTGACATATGAGGAGAGACTGGATCGACTCGACTTATATTCACTGGAGTTTAGAAGAATGAGAGGGGATCTCATAAAAGCATATAAAATTCTGACGGGACGGGACAGGTTAGATGCAGGAAGAATGTTCCCGATGTTGGGGAAGTCCAGAACTAGGGGTCACAGTCTAAGGATAAGGGGTAGGCCATTTAGGACCGAGATGAGGAGAAACTTCTTCACTCAGAGAATTGTGAACCTGTGGAATTCTCTACCGCAGAGAGTTGTTGATGCCAGTTCATTGGATATATTCAAGAGGGAGTTAGATATGGTCCTTACGGCTAAAGGGATCAAAGGGTATGGAGAGAAAGCAGGAAAGGGGTACTGAGGGAATGATCAGCCATGATCTTATTGAATGGTGGTGCAGGCTCGAAGGGCCGAATGGCCTACTCCTGCACCTAGTTTCTATGTTTGGAGGATAAGCCACACCCTGAAGTTTCACAGGAATGTGTCACTGGAACCGCCCATCCAAAGGTCTCACTGAGTTTGCAAATTGTAACTCGATCCATTTTGACTTCCTGAAGCGACAGAGCTCCCCAGAAGACAGCAAGGGCCAGCCAAAGTGCCTTACCCCAGCCCAGTACATCCCTCCCCCAGCCAAAGTTCCTCACCCCAGTCCCAGTCCATCCCTCTCCCAGCCAAAGTGCCTTATCCCAGTCCCAGTACATCCCTCTCCCAGTCCCAGTACATCCCTCTCCCAGCCAAAGTGCCTTATCCCAGTCCCAGTACATCCCTCTCCCAGTCCCAGTACATCCCTCTCCCAGCCAAAGTTCCTTACCCCAGTCCCAGTCCATCCCTCCCCCAGCCAAAGTGCCTTACCCCAGTCCCAATACATCCCTCCCCCAGTCCCAGTCCATCCCTCCCCCAGCACATCCCTCCCCCAGCCCCAGTACATCCCTCCCCCAGCCCCAGTACATCCCTCCCCCAGTCCCAATACATCCCTCCCCCAGTCCCAGTACATCCCTCCCCCAGCCAAAGTTCCTTATCCCAGTTCCAGTACATCCCTCTCCCAGCCAAAGTTCCTTATCCCAGTCCCAGTACATCCCTCTCCCAGCCAAAGTTCCTTATCCCAGTCCCAGTACATCCCTCTCCCAGCCAAAGTTCCTTATCCCAGTCCCAGTACATCCCTCTCCCAGCCAAAGTGCCTTATCCCAGTCCCAGCCAAAGTTCCTTATCCCAGTCCCAGTACATCCCTCTCCCAGCCAAAGTGCCTTATCCCAGTCTGTGCATCCCTCCCCCAGCCAAAATGCCTTACCCCAGTCCCAGTACATGCCTCCCCCAGCCAAAGGGCCTTACCCCAGTCCCAGTACATGCCTCCCCCAGCCAAAGTGCCTTACCCCAATCCAAGTACATGCCTCCCCCAGCCAAAGGGCGTCACCCCAGTCCCAGTACATCCCTCCCCCAGCCGAAGTGCTTTACCCCAGTCGCAATACATCCCTCCCCCAGCCAAAGTGTCTAACCCCAGTCCAAGTGGATGCCTTCCCCAGCTGAAGTGCCTCACTTGGAGCCTGGCTGAACGATGAATCCCAGCGGCGACAATGTCTGGTTACAGCACAGCTCACACACGCACACAGAGCGGGGTGATGTATTCAATGAGGCTTTTATAAATATATATTCACACCGTTGTGAAAGCTTTGATGCAATAGTTGGGTCTGTGGATAAGTTTGGAACCAATCTCAATTCGTTTCTTATCTCATCTTCGAAAAGTGCGGACGCTGGTTGAACTTTCTCGTCGTTCCTTGGCATTTTGCAGCAACGCTTGGTGTCGACTGGCTGTATTTCACTTTTGTGCAATTGACTGACGGTGTTGGAGGAAAGTGAAAGTACAAGTGCCAGCAGTTATACCACTTCCTTAACCACCACAAGCTCCCTGCGTGTGTTGAGCAGAAGGTTAAGCAGCAGGAACAGCAAGGGACAAAGCTGTAAGTAGCAGCCCCCAGCCCCCAGCCCCCACTGGCTCCTGCGTCGTTTCCTCCTGTCTGACTGAGAGCTGACGGAATGCTTTGGGCTGCGATCTATTCCCCCGCAGTACTTGAAGGCAGTGCCAATCCAAATACTCCCTTCCACCGTCATCATCATCGCAGGCTGTTCCTCGGAACCGAGGAAGACTTGCTTCCACTATAACAGTGAGTCCTTAGGTGGCTGAACAGTCCAATATGAGAACCACAGTCCCTATCACAGGTGGGACAGACAGTGGTTGAGGGAAGGGGAGGGTGGGACTGGTTTGCCGCACGCTCCTTCCGCTGCCTGCGCTTGCTTTCTGCATGCTCTCTGTTATGTATTGATGTGTGTATCGTCCTGGTACCTTAAATGTATAATAAGCACAATGGTACACCACAGAGGGCGCTGTGGTGGGAGAGCTGGAAGTACCTGCACCAGGCAGTATAAAAGGCTGACCACCACACCTAGGAGGCACTCTGGAGCTGAACAATAAAGGACCAAGGTCACAGCAGTTAGACTTACACCAGACCGTGTGGAGTCAGTGATTTGGGTGCTACATACACCACATTGGCAACGAGGAAGAGGACGAACTCCACGCAACCATGGTTTCTCTGGGCTCGCTGAAGGATTATACCGTGGGCAATGATTGGGAGGCCTTTACGGAAAGGCTCGAGCACTACTTCACAGCAAACAATCGGACGGAGGACACATACGCAATGAGAGAGAAGCGTAAGGCGATATTGCTCTCCAGTTGTGGCGATGAGGTTTACTGTCTCGTCAGGGATTTGCTGGCACCCGGGAGCGCCAGGGACAAGTCATACGAGGAGCTGACTGAACTCATTCGTGACCAGTTGAAACCGAAGGAGAGCATCCTCACGGTCAGATACAAATTTTACTGTCACTGCAGACCCGAGGGCCAGGATATCACCAAATATGCTGCGGACCTCAGGAGACTCGCGGCGCCGTGTGATTTTGGGGCACACCTTGACGAGGCTTTGCAGGACGATTTCATCATGGGGATTGGCCACGAGGGCCTCCTTCACAAGCTGCTGGCCACGGAACCCACAGTCACTCTGACAAAGGCCATCGCCACCAGCCGGGCATATCTGACCTCGACTTGCAGCACCAAGCAAATAATCCACACAGTGTCGAACCCGGCAGGCACTGTCCACAGGATAGCGCCCACCACGGACAAAACTGCAGAACGTGGCTCTGCCCACCCGGGGCAGAGAGCACGGACCTCGGGGTCCTGGAACTCAGAGTCCGCCGAGGGGGGCCAATCAAGCAGCACCATGTTGGCGCTGTGGGGGAAGCCATGGGGCTCACCGGTGCAGGTTTGCGGAGTACACGTGCAATACCTGCCACGTTAAAGGCCACCTTCAGCGTATGTGTAAAAGAAATCGGACTCACCATGTGGCTGAGGAGATGGGGGATGATCCACTGTTCAGCGAGGAGCAGGTAGAAGAAGATGAGGTGCTTGGACTGTCCACGTGCACCGACGATTCGCCCCCAGTGATAAGTGAAGTAAAAATCAACGGAGTCCCAGTGAGTATGGAAGTGGACTCGGGCTCGGGTCCGTCGTTGATGAGTCGGAGAACTTTTGATAAACTGTGGATGAACCCAGCTGTACGACCCGAGCTGGTCCCGGTCACGGCGAAGCTGTGTACCTACACCAGGAAACTGATACCTGTTCTCGGCAGAGCGATGGTGCAGGTATCCCACGGGGTCGAGACGCACGCTTTACCTCTGTGGGTCGTTGCAGGCGATGGGCCGACGCTCCTCGGCCGGAGGTGGATGGGGACGGTCCGTGGGAGCTGGGAAGACTTCATCACTCCACAGGCTGCTGCTCCCCGGGGTGCTGCCGTGCCCCGGGTCCCCAGAGAGCAGCGCCGACCGAGCTGGAGCTGCAGCCTCAATCCACCCACAGGCAAGTCCCAGGCCTGGATCTCACACAGACCCTGAAGCCCCAACCCTCACAGGCAAGTCCCAGGCCCGGGCCTCACACAGAGACCCTGCAGCCCCAGGCCCCACAGGCAAGTCCCAGGCCCGGGCCTCACACAGAGACCCTGCAGCCCCAGGCCCCACAGGCAAGTCCCAGGCCCGGGCCTCACACAGAGACCCTGCAGCCTCAGCCCCCACAGGCAAGTCCCAGGCCCGGGCCTCACACACAGACCCTGCAGGCCCAGCCCCCACAGGCAAGTCCCAGGCCCGGGCCTCACACAGAGACCCTGCAGGCCCAGCCCCCACAGGCAAGTCCCAGGCCCGGGCCTCACACACAGACCCTGCAGGCCCAGCCCCCACAGGCAAGTCCCAGGCCCGGGCCTCACACAGAGACCCTGCAGGCCCAGCCCCCACAGGCAAGTCCCAGGCCCGGGCCTCACACACAGATCCTGCAGGCCCAGCCCCCACAGGCAAGTCCCAGGCCCGGGCCTCACACACAGACCCTGCAGGCCCAGCCCCCACAGGCAAGTCCCAGGCCCAGGCCTCACACAGAGACCCTGCAGGCCCAGCCCCCACAGGCAAGTCCCAGGCCCGGGCCTCACACAGAGACCCTGCAGGCCCAGCCCCCACAGGCAAGTCCCAGGCCCGGGTCTCACACAGAGACCCTGCAGCCTCAATCCACCCACAGGCAAGTCCCAGGCCCGGGCCTTACACAGAGAGCCTGCAGGCCCAGCCCCCACAGGCAAGTCCCAGGCCCAGGCCTCACACAGAGACCCTGCAGGCCCAGCCCCCACAGGCAAGTCCCAGGCCCGGGCCTCACACAGAGACCCTGCAGGCCCAGCCCCCACAGGCAAGCCCCAGGCCCAGGCCTCACACAGAGACCCTGCAGGCCCAGCCCCCACAGGCAAGCCCCAGGCCCAGGCCTCACACAGAGACCCTGCAGGCCCAGCCCCCACAGGCAAGCCCCAGGCCCAGGCCTCACACAGAGACCCTGCAGGCCCAGCCCCCACAGGCAAGTCCCAGGCCCAGGCCTCACACAGAGACCCTGCAGGCCCAGCCCCCACAGGCAAGCCCCAGGCCCGGGCCTCACACAGAGACCCTGCAGGCCCAGCCCCCACAGGCAAGTCCCAGGCCCAGGCCTCACACAGAGACCCTGCAGGCCCAGCCCCCACAGGCAAGTCCCAGGCCCGGGCCTCACACAGAGACCCTGCAGCCCCAGCCCCCACAGGCAAGTCCCAGGCCCGGGCCTCACACAGAGACCCTGCAGGCCCAGCCCCCACAGACGAGCAGCCCTGCAGAGGCGGGCCTAGTGGCGGGGGGGGGGGGGGTGAGCCGGCGGGGTGTGAGGGGCCCACGCAGAGGGAGAGTCGGGCGGCGGCAGCAGCTGGAGGTCGGCAGCCATGGCGGCCGCGGGGGAGGCGGCTATGGGGGCCGCCGGAGAAGCGACGACGGCGGCCGCGGGGGAGGCGGCAGGGGAGGGGAGCGGAGGGGAGCGGAGGCGGCGGAGAGCAAGATGGCGGCGCCCATGGAGAAGCCTCGTGGAATCCAAGGTGGTGCCTTAAAAAGGAAATGCACCCGGGAGTCTTAAAAGGGCCTTACCACGTGGTGGTCCCCACAAAGTGACTTCTGTAAGGCAAGAGCGAGTCTAAAATGAGCAATGTTAATGTGAGATGACAGATTTATAATAAGAATTAATATTTTAATGCTGAATGGTCACTGTGTGTAAAATAATGCTTATGAAGTACAATTAATGATAAGAGCTAATAAGGAAATCAGGGATCCGTCACCATGTCACTGCACCTCACCCAGAGGAGCTGGGATTTAATAACTATTTAATGTAACTGCTCAGTGTCCCCGCAACCCGTTGACGCAACATCTGTACCAGATAACATGTACCATACAAACGCACTGTCTATGCATACCTGCCTTCTGTTGGACAAACAAGGCCAAGATCCCTGTCACCAGCTTCGGGACTGGGGGGGGGGGGGAAGTGAGATGTTATGTATTGATGTGTGTATCGTCCTGGTACCTTAAATGTATAATAAGCACAATGGTACACCACAGAGGGCGTGTGGTGGGAGAGCTGGAAGTACCTGCACCAGGCAGTATAAAAGGCTGACCACCACACCTGACAGTCACTCTGAGGCTGTTCAATAAAGGACCAAGGTCACAGCAGTTAGACTTACACCAGACCGTGTGGAGTCAGTGATTTGTGTGCTATATACATCACACTCTCGGCGACGAGACTCGAGGTGCTCAGCGCCCTCCCGGATGCACTTCCTCCACTTAGGGCGGTCTTTGGCCAGGGACTCCCAGGTGTTGGTGGGGATGTTGCACTTTATCAGGGAGGCTTTGAGGGTGTCCCTGTAACGATACCTTTGGCTCGTTTTCCGTGAAGGAGTTCCGAGTAGAGCGCTTGCTTTGATCGCTGATTGCTGTCAATCTTTTCTAACGTGTGGCTGCTCCCTTATTGTGCTGAGGTCCTCGTTTACAAATCTCTCCACGGCCCTTGCCCCTCCCTATCTCTGTAACCCCTCCAGCCCCTACACCCCTCCCTCTCTCTGTAACCCCTCCAGCCCCTACACCCCTCCCTATCTCTGTAACCCCCTCCAGCCCCTACACCCCTCCCTATCTCTGTAACCCCTCCAGCCCCTACACCCCTCCCTATCTCTGTAACCTCCTCCAGCCCTTACACCCCTCCCTATCTCTGTAACCTCCTCCAGCCCCTACACCACTCCCTCTCTCTGTAACCCCTCCAGCCCCTACACCCCTCCCTATCTCTGTAACCTCCTCCAGCCCTACATCCCTCCCTATCTCTGTAACCTCCTCCAGCCCTTACACCCCTCCCTATCTCTGTAACCTCCTCCAGCCCCTACACCACTCCCTCTCTCTGTAACCCCTCCAGCCCCTACACCCCTCCCTATCTCTGTAACCTCCTCCAGCCCTACATCCCTCCCTATCTCTGTAACCTCCTCCAGCCCCTACACCCCTCCCTATCTCTGTAACCTCCTCCAGCCCTACATCCCTCCCTATCTCTGTAACCTCCTCCAGCCCCTACACCCCTCCCTATCTCTGTAACCCCCTCCAGCCCTACGCCCCTCCCTATCTCTGTAACCTCCTCCAGCCCCTACACCCCTCCCTATCTCTGTAACTCCCTCCAGCCCCCACACCCCTCCCTATCTCTGTAACCCCTCCAGCCCCTACACCCCTCCCTATCTCTGTAACCTCCTCCAGCCCCTACACCCCTCCCTATCTCTGTAACCCCTCCAGCCCCTACACCCCTCCCTATCTCTGTAACCTCCTCCAGCCCCTACACCCCTCCCTATCTCTGTAACCCCTCCAGCCCCTACACCTCTCCCTATCTCTGTAACCCCTCCAGCCCCTACACCTCTCCCTATCTCTGTAACCCCCTCCAGCCCCTACACCCCTCCCTATCTCTGTAACCCCTCCAGCCCCTACACCTCTCCCTATCTCTGTAACCCCTTCCAGCCCCTACACCCCTCCCTATCTCTGTAACCCCCTCCAGCCTCTACACCCCTCCCTATCTCTGTAACCCCCTCCAGCCCCTACACCTCTCCCTATCTCTGTAACCCCTCCAGCCCCGACACCCCTCCCTATTTCTGTAACCCCCTCCAGCCCCTACACCTCTCCCTATCTCTGTAACCCCCTTCAGCCCCGACACCCCTCCCTATCTCTGTAACCCCCTCCAGCCCCGACACCCCTCCCTATCTCTGTAACCTCCTCCAGCTCCTACACCCCTCCCTATCTCTGTAACCTCCTCCAGCCCCAACACCCCTCCCAAGCTCTGTAACCCCCTCCAGCCCCTACACCCCTCCCTATCTCTGTAACCTCCTCCAGCCCCACAACCCCCGAGATGTCCGCGCTCCTCTAATTCTGCCCTCTTGACCATCCCTGATTATAGTCGCTCCACCATCGGTGGCCGTGCCTTCAGCTGCCTGGGCCCCAAGCTCTGGAACTCCCTCCCTAAACCTCTCAGCCTCTCCCCCTCTCTTCCCTCCTTTATGGTGCTCCTTAAAATCTCTGTCTGTGACCCAGCTTTTGGTCACCTGCGATCATTTCTACTTATGTGGCTCGAGGTCACATGTATCTGTTTTGTCTGTAACATTGCTGTGAAGCGCCTTGACGCGTTTCACTACCTTAACAGCGCTATATAAATACAGGTTGTTGTGGGCTGTGAGTGTAAAACGTCCACCTCTCCTCCCCCACCTCATTTAGATTAGTGAAGACAAATGTAGGTCCCTTGCAGTCAGAATCAGGTGAATTTATAATGGGGAACAAGGAAATGGCAGACCATTTGAACAAATACTTTGGCTCTGTCTTCACTCAGGAAGACACAAATAACCTCCTGAAAATACTAGGGGACCGAGGATCTAGCGAGAAGGGGGAACTGAGGGAAATCCTTATTAGTCAGGAAATGGTGTTAGGGAAAGTGAAGGGACTGAAGGCCGATAAATCCCCAAGGCCGAATAAATCCCCAGGGCCGCAGCACAGCGGGACCTGGGGAGCCTTGTGCATGAAACACAAAAGGATAGTATGCAGGTACAACAAGTGATCAGGAAGGCCAATGGTATCTTGGCCTTTATTACAAAGGGGATGGAGTATAAAAGCAGGGAAGTCTTGCTACAGGTATACAGGGTATTGGTGAGGCCACACCTGGAGTACTGCGTGCAGTTTTGGTTTCCATATTTACGAAAGGATATACTTGCTTTGGAGACAGTTCAGAGAAGGTTCACTCGGTTGATTCCGGAGATGAGGGGGTTGACTTATGAGGAAAGGTTGAGTAGGTTGGGCCTCTACTCATTGGAATTCAGAAGAATGAGAGGTAATCTTATCGAAACATATAAGATTATGAGGAGGCTTGACAAGGTGGATGCAGAGAGGATGTTTCCACTGATGGGGGAGACTAGAACTAGGGGGCATGATCTTAGAATAAGGGGCCGCCCATTTAAAACTGAGATGAGGAGGAATTTCTTCTCTCAGAGGGTTGTAAATCTGTGGAATTCGCTGCCTCAGAGAGCTGTGGAAGCCGGGACACTGAATAAATTTAAGACAGAGATAGACAGTTTCTTAACCGATAAGGGGATAAAGGGTTATGGGGAGCGGGCGGGGAAGTGGAGCTGAGTCCATGATCGGATCAGCCATGATGGTATTAAATGGTGGAGCAGGCTCGAGGGGCCGAATGGCCGACTCCTGCTCCTATTTCTGATATCCTTATATCCGATGCTGTCAGCCAGCTCGTTCCTGCGGCACATTACAGCCAAAGGGCCCTTTGACAGGGTGAAAGGTGTCCAACTTTAGAGTTGCTGATTCACCCAATTTCTTGCAAAGGGATGGAGTATAAAATCAGGGAAGTCTTGTTACAGTTATACAGGGTATTGGTGAGGCCACACCTGGAGTACTATGTACAGTTATACAGGGTATTGGTGAGGCCACACCTGGAGTACTATGTACAGTTATACAGGGTATTGGTGAGACCACACCTGGAGTACTATGTACAGTTATACAGGGTATTGATGAGGCCACACCTGGAGTACTGTGTACAGTTATACAGGGTATTGGTGAGGCTACACCTGGAGTACTATGTACAGTTATACAGGGTATTGGTGAGGCCACACCTGGAGTATTGCGTATAGTTTTGGTTTCCATATTTACGAAGGGATATACTTGCTTTGGAGGCAGTTCAGAGAAGGCTCACTTGGTTAATTCCGGGGATGATGGGGTTGACTACATTTGTCTTCAGGAATCTTTTTCTCTTCACATATCAATAGAAGCTTTTGCAGTCAGTATTTATGTTCCCTGCAAGCTTACTCTCATACTCTATTTTCCCCCTCCTAATTAAACTCTATGTCCTCCTCTGCTGAATTCTAAATTTCTCCCACTCCTCAGGTTTGCTGCTTTTTCTGACCAATTTATATGCCTCTTCCTTGGACTTAACATTTTCCCTAATTTCCCTTGTTAGCCACGGTTGAGCCACCTTCCCTTTTTTATTCTTATGCCAGACAGGGATGTACAATTGTTGTAGTTCATCCATGTGATCCTCCATCCCCTTTGCAATAAAGGCCAGGATTCCATTGGCCTTCCTGATCACTTGCTGTACCTGCATACTAACCTTTTGTGTTTCATGCACCAGTACCCCCAGGTCCCGCTGTACTGCGGCACTTTGCAATCTTTCTCCATTTAAATAATAACTTGCTCTTTGATTTTTTTTTCTTCCAAGTGCATGACCTCACACTTTCCAACATTATACTCCATCTGTCTAATTGTTGCCCACTCACTTAGCCTGTCTGTGTCCTTTTGCAGGTTTTGTGTGTCATGCCTTGGGCCGGATGCCCACCTCTCGATGCAAGTGACCCCGCCCAGAGTCACAGCAGAGTGGCAGACGTAAGTGCAGCCCCGCTCACACTCCCACCACATGTCTGGCGGCAGAGCAGAGCCCAGGAATTTCAGCTCTTCAGTATTTTTATAATCTCTGCTAGTTTGGAACCTGGCTTCACTTCTCCCCACCGAGGGTTTTTAAACCTGATTTCTGTATTGCATCACAGATCACTGGAGGACTGCACCCTCCCTCATGGTTTGAGCCTTTTGAAGATGAAAGGACAGAGCTACATTGTGGTTCTCTGCGTTGGACTCATTGCTGCAGCTTCTGGTATTGTATATTCTCCATGGCAATAATTGGACACGGCTTTTAACCTTGTGCAGGGGCACCGTTCATTATCAGGCGCAGAATCGAGTCCCACGTTATACAGCTGGTGCTGAACATCTCTCAATCCTCATTAACAAGATCCCGTTAACAGAAGGACATCAGAAATAGGAGCAGGAGTCGGCCATTTGGCCCCTCGAGCCTCCTCCGTCATTTAATAAGATCATGGCTGATCTGATCATGGACTCAGCTCCACTTCCCCGCCCGCTCTCCATAACCCCTTAATCCCTTATCGCTCAAAAATCTGTCTATCTCCACCTTAAATATATTCAATGTCCCAGCCTCCACAGCTCTCTGGTCAGAGAATTCCACAGATTTACAACCCTCTGAGAGAAGATATTCCTCCTCATCTCAGTTTTAAATGGGCGACCCCTTATTCTGAAACTATGCCCCTAGTTCTAGATTCCCCCCACGAGGAGAAACATCCTCTCTGCATCCACCCTCTCCAGCCCCCTCAGAATCTTAGACGTTTCAGTAAGATCACCTCCTATTTTTCTAAACTCCTGTGAGTACAGGCCCAACCTGCTCAACCTTTCTTCATAAGACAACCCCCTCATCCCCGGAATCAACCGAGTGAACCTTCTCTGAACTGCCTCCAATGCAAGTGTATCCTTTTGTAAATACGGAGACCAAAACTGCCGCAGTATTCCAGGTAACAGGCTCACGGTCCCTTCTAACTGCTAATATGTTGTCCAGCTTTGCTGACATCCATGTTAGACTTGTCCATTGGATCTAACATTGCTTTAAAACAGGAAGGGGAGAACAATTGGCAAACTGCATTTGGGTGGGTTAGCAGAGTGGTCATGTTACTGAACTATTAATCCAGAGTCCTGGACTGATAATCTGGAGACGCCAGTTCAATTCGCACCAGAGCAGTTTATAGAAACATAGAAACTAGGTGCAGGAGTAGGCCATTCGGCCCTTCGAGCCTGCACCACCATTCAATAAGATCATGGCTGATCATTCCCTCAGTACCCCTTTCCTGCTTTCTCTCCATACCCCTTGATCCCTTTAGCCGTAAGGGCCACATCTAACTCCCTTTTGAATATATCTAACAACTGGCCCCAACAACTCTCTGCGGTAGAGAATTCCACAGGTTCACAATTCTCTGAGTGAAGAAGTTTCTCCTCATCTCAGTCCTAAATGGCTGACCCCTTATCCTTAGACTGTGACCCCTGGTTCTGGACTTCCCCAACATCGGGAACATTCTTCCTGTATCTAACCTGTCCAATCCTGTCAGAATTTTATATGTTTCTATGAGATCCCCTCTCATTCTTCTAAACTCCAGTGAATATAAGCCTAGTCGATCCAGTCTCTCCTCATATGAATTGAATTATGTAAATTAAATTAATCTGGATAAAAAGTATCTATCAATAATGGTGACCATGAAACTATCAGATTGTGGTTAAAAACCCAACTGGTTCACTGATGTCCTTCAGGGAAGGGAACCTGCCGTCCTTGCCTGGTCTGGTCTATATGTGACTCCAGTCCTCACACCGATGTGGTTGATGTTTAACTGCCCCCTGCAATGGCCCAGCAAGCCCTTTGGCTGTCAAACCCGCAACAAGCAAAAGTCACTACATGGACTGCAGCGGTTCAAGAAGGCAGCTCACCATCACCTTCTCCAGAGGCAATTAGGTATGGGCAATAAATCATCATAGGCAGGCCCTCGGAATCTAGGAAGACTTGCTTCCACTCTAAAAGTGAGTCCTTAGGTGACTGAACAGTCGAATACGAGAACCACAGTCTCTGTCACAGGTGGGACAGACAGTGGTTGAGGGAAGGGGAGGGTGGGACTGGTTTGCCGCACGCTCCTTCCGCTGCCTGCGCTTGGTTTCTGCATGCTCTCGGCGACGAGACTCGAGGTGCTCAGCGCCCTCCCGGATGCACTTCCTCCACTTAGGGCGGTCTTTGGCCAGGGACTCCCAGGTGTCGGTGGGGATGTTGCACTTTATCAGGGAGGCTTTGAGGGAGCCACTCCCCGGGTACACCACTGGAGACTGATTTAAGATATTAAGAAAAATATTTCGCCTGCGCCTTCCTTTGCAGCAACCGTTCTGGCGCCACCACTGGTGGGTGGGGGTAATTACAGCGTGACTAGTTTACATAGGCAGTTTCCATACGAAACGTATACACAGGAATTTGTGATTGTAATTATAAAAATAAGGAGTTAAATAATCGACAGGATGATTTTGTTCACTAGGACAGTTCAACGTTGTTGGTTCTGATGATGCAGTGATTGTGGTGGTGGGTGAAGATGTTATCTTGAAGTGCCTGGTGAAGTCCAAACAGCCGTTGGATAAGATGGAGGTGAGATGGGGCCGGGCTCACTGGACAGCTCCCGTGCATTTGTACAGAGACGGAGCCGATCAAAGAGACGTTCAGTCCGACTACTATAGACGGAGGACCGAACTGTTCAAAGATGAATTCGATAAAGGAAATGTTTCCCTCAAACTGAAGAGGGTGGAAATGTTAGATCAAGGTGCCTACACGTGTTCAGTGAGGTCTGGGGCACAGCAAGACAAAACAACAATTCAGATCAAAGTTGGAGGTCAGCCACTTTATTAGTCTCTGTCTTAAAAACATTCAAACCGGAGTAAGCCATTCGGCCCCTCGAGCCTGCACCGCCATTCAATATGATCATGGCTGACCATTCACCTCAGTAACCCTTTCCTGCTTTCTCTCCATACCCTTGATCCCTTTAGCCGTAAGGGCCACATCTAACTCCCTCTTGAATATATCTAACAAACTGGAATCAACAACTCTCTGTGGTAGAGAATTCCACAGGTTCACAACTCTCTGAGTGAAGAAGTTTCTCCTCATCTTGGTCCTAAATGGCTTACCCCTTATCCTTAGACTGTGACCCCTGGTTCTGGACTTCCCCAACATCGGGAACATTCTTCCTGCATCTAACCTGTCCAGTCCCATCAAAATTGTATATGCTTCTATGAGATCCTCTTTCATTCTTCTAAATTCCAGTAAATACAGGCCCAGTCGATCCAGTCTTTCTTCATATGTCAGTCCTGCCATCCCGGGAATCAGTCTGGTGAACCTTCGCTGCACTCCCTCAATAGCAAGAATGTCCTTCCTCAGATTAGACCAAAACGGAACACAATATTCCAGGTGAGGCCTCACCAAGGGCCCTGTACAACTGCAGTAAGACCTCCCTGCTCCTATACTCAAATCTTCTCGCTATGAAGGCCAACATACCATTTGCCTTCTTCACCACCTGCTGTACCTGCATGCCAACTTTCAATGACTGATGTACCATGACACCCAGGTCTCGTTGCACCTTCCCTTTTCCTAATCTGTCACCATTCAGATAATCTGCCTTCCTGTTTTTGCCACCAAAGTGGATAACCTCACATTTATCCACATTATACTGCATCTGCCATGTATTTGCCCACTCACCTAACCTATCCAAGTCACCCTGCAGCCTCTTAGCATCCTCCTCACAGCTCACACCGCCACCCAGCTTAGTGTCATCTGCAAACTTGGAGATATTACATTCAATTCCTTCATCTAATTCATTTAAGTATATTGTAAATAGCTGGGGTCCCAGCACTGAGCCCCACAGTACCCCACTAGTCACTGCCTGCCATTCTGAAAAGGACCCGTTTATCCCGACTCTCTGCTTCCTGTCTGCCAACCAGTTCTCTATCCACGTCAGTATATTACCCCCAATACCATGTGCTTTGATTTTGCACACCAATCTCTTGTGTGGGACCTAGTCAAAAGCCTTTTGAAAGTCCAGATACACCACATCCACTGGTTCTCCCTTGTCCACTCTACTAGTTACATCCTCAAAAAATTCGAGAAGGTTTGTCAAATCCATGCTGACTTGGACCGATCCTGTCACTGCTTTCTAAATGCGCTGCTATTACATCTTTAATAATTGATTCCAGCATTTTCCCCACTACTGATGTCAGGCTAACCGGTCTATAATTACCCGCTTTCTCTCTCCCTCCCTTTTTAAAAAAGGGATTACTTGATTCCTTTAATGTCCAAAAATCTATCAACCCCAGCCTTGAATATACTCAAAGATTCAGAATCCACAGTCCCCCGGGGCAGAGAATCCCAAAGATTCACCACCCTCTGAGTGAAGAAATTTCTCCCATTCCGTCCTAAATGGTCGACCCCTTATCCTAAGGACATAAGAAATAGGAGCAGGAGTCGGCCATACGGCCCCTCGAGCCTGCTCCGCCATTTAATACCATCATGGCTGATCCGATCATGGACTCAGCTCCACTTCCCTGCCCGCTCCCCATAACCCCTTATCGGTTAAGAAACTGTCTATTTCTGTCTTAAATTTATTCAATGTCCCGGCTTCCACAGCTCTCTGAGGCAGCGAATTCCACAGATTTACAAACCTCTGAGAGAAGAAATTTCTCCTTATCTCAGTTTTAAATGGGTGGCCCCTTATTCTAAGACCAAGCCCCCTAGTTCTAGTCTCCCCCATCAGTGGAAACATCCTCTCTGCATCCATCTTGTCAAGCCCCCTCATAATCTTATATGTTTCGATAAGATCACCTCTCATTCTTCTGAATTCCAATGAGTAGAGACCCAACCTACTCAACCTTTCCTCATAAGTCAACCCCCTCATCTCCGGAATCAACCGAGTGAACCTTCTCTGAACTGCCTCCAAAGTAAATATATCCTTTAGTAAATATGGAAACCAAAACTGCACGCAGTGTTCCAGGTGTGGCCTCACCAATACCCTGTATAACTGTAGCAAGACTTCCCTGCTTTTATACTCCATCCCCTTTGCAATAAAGACCAAGATTCCATTGGCCTTCCTGATCACTTGCTGTACCTGCATACTATCCTTTTGTGTTTCATGTACAAGTAACGCCAGGTCCTGCTGTACTGCGGCACTTTACAATCTTTCTCCATTTAAATAATAACTTGCTCTTTGATTTTTTTTGCCAAAGTGCATGACCTCACACTTTCCAACATTATACTCCATCTGACAAACCTTTGCCCACTCACTTAGCCTGTCTATGTCCTTTTGCAGATTATTTGTGTCCTCCTCACACATTGCTTTTCCTCCCATCTTTGTATCGTCAGCAAACTTGGCTACGTTACACTCAGTCCCTTCTTCCAAGTCGTTAATATAGATTGTAAATAGTTGGAGTCCCAGCACTGATCCCTGCGGCACCCCACTAGTTACTGGTTGCCAACCAGAGAATTAACCATTTATCCCGACTCTCTGTTTTCTGTTAGTTAGCCAATCCTCTATCTATGCTAATATATTACCCCCAACCCCGTGAACTCTTATCTTATGCAGTAACCTTTTATGTGGCACCTTGTCAGATACCTTCTGGAAGTTCAATACACCACATCCACTGGTTCCCCTTTATCCACCCTGTTTGTTACATCCTGAAAGAATTCCAGCAAATTTGTCAAACATGACTTCCCCGTCATCAATCCATGCTGACTCTGCCTGACTGACATTTGGTTTTACAAATGTCCTGTTACTGCTTCTTTAATAATGGACTGCAACATTTTCCCAACCACAGAGGTTAGGCGAACTGGTCTATAGTTTCCTGCTTTCTGTCTCCCTCCTTTTTTAAATAGGGGCGTTACATTTACAGTTTTCCAATCTGCTGGGACCTCCCCAGAATCCAGGGAATTTTGGTAAATTGCAACCAAAGCATCCACAATCCCTGACACTACTTCTCTTAAGACCTTTGGATGCAAGCCATCAGGTCCAGGGGATTTATCTGCCTTTAGTCCCCTTATCTTACTGAGTACCATCTCCTTAGTGATTGTGATTGTGATATTCATGCAGTTCATTTTGTGACCTGGTTTTATTGAGATTATCGGTCTTTAAGCAGGACTTTGATTGATTGCAGCCTTTGGGTGCCAACCTACAATTCACTTGGAGGAACACAGCTACCAAGGCATTAGGCTGGCCTGTATATCTGACGGATGGCACCCAGAGCCAAAGGTGCTCTGGACCGACGGAGAAGGAAAGGACCTGACAATGCTCTCTACAACGAGTTACCAACAGGAATCTCAAGGGTTTTTCAACGTTGAAAGCAAAATCGTGATAACCAGACATGGCATAAACTACATCCAGTGCGCCATATGGAACAGTTTGTTGAACAAAGAGCATAAAGTATCTATCAGGATAGCAGGTCAGTAAAATCATTAGAGAGAATGTTTTAGAGCAGACGGAGCCTTGGTTTAATGTCTCAGATTTATCAGCAGACTTTTTATATAGTGTGTAAATATTCTATAATTTTTACGTCCCACCCCACAGTCTTGTCCTGGCACACACTTCAGTAGGGTACTGAGAGAGTGCTGCACTGTTGGAGGGGCAGTACTGAGGGAGCGCCGCACTGCCAGAGGGGTGGTACTGAGGGAGAGCCGCCCTGTCGAAGGGGCGGTACTGAGGGAGAGCCGCACTGTCAGAGGGGTGGTACTGAGGGAATGCCGCACTGTCGGAGGGGCAGTACTGTGGGAGTGCCGCACTGTCGGAGGGGCAGTACTGAGGGAGAGCCGCACTGTCGGAGGGGCAGTACTGAGGGAGTGCTGCACTGTCGGAGGGGCAGTACTGAGGGAGAGCCGCACTGTCGGAGGGGCAGTACTGAGGGAGAGCCGCACTGTCGGAGGGGCAGTACTGAGGAAGCCCTGCACTGTCGGAGGGGCAGTACTGAGGGAGAGCCGCACTGTCGGAGGGGCAGTACTGAGGGAGAGCCGCACTGTCAGAGGGGTGGTACTGAGGGAGAGCCGCACTGTCGGAGGGGCAGTACTGAGGGAGCCCTGCACTGTCGGAGGGGCAGTACTGAGGGAGAGCCGCACTGTCGGAGGGGCAGTACTGAGGGAGTGCTGCACTGTCGGAGGGGCAGTACTGAGGGAGAGCCGCACTGTCGGAGGGGCAATACTGAGGGAGAGCCGCACTGTCGGAGGGGCAGTACTGTGGGAGTGCCGCACTGTCGGAGGGGCAGTACTGAGGGGGTGCCGCACTGTCGGAGGGGCAGTACTGAAGGAGTGCCACACTGTCGGAGGGGCAGTGCTGAGGGAGTGCAGCACTGTCGGAGGGGCAGTACTGAGGGAGTGCCACACTATCGGAGGGGCAGTGCTGAGGAATGCTGCACTGTCGGAGGGGCAGTGCTGAGGGAGTGCTGCACTGTTGGAGGGGCAGTACTGAGGGAGTGCCGCACTGTCGGAGGGGCAGTAGTGAGGGTGCGCCACAATTTCGGAGGGGCAGTACTGAGGGAGTGCCGCACTGCCGGAGGGGCAGTACTGAGGGAGTGCCGCACTGTCGGAGGGGCAGTAGTGAGGGTGCGCCACAATTTCGGAGGGGCAGTCTTTCAGATGAGACGTTGAACCGATGGCCCATCTGCTCTCTCAGGTGGACGTAATATGGCACTATTCAAAGAAGAGATCTCCCTGGTGTCCTGGCCAACATTAATCCCTCAACAAACATCACTAAAACAATCAAAGCAAAATACTATAGATGCTGGAAATCTAAATCACTAAAAAAAGATTATTTGGTCAATTATCACATTGCTGTGTGTGTGGGAGCTTGCTGTGCACAAATTGGCTGCTGTGTTTCCCACAATACAACAGTGACTACACTTCAGAAGCACTTGATTGGTTGTGAAGTGTTTGGGACGTCCTGACGTTATGAATAGTGCTATATAGGTGTCAGACTTTCCTTCCTTCAGTTGTTACTTGAAAAGCTACAATAACTGGTTAAATTGAGAATAGTGGCAGGACTGAAGTAGATGGGCCCTACATCAGAAGCCAATCCATTCAGTCAATGGGTTCAGGGGAGGCTATGAAAGGAATAGTGTCATGTATGTACATGCTGTTTGTAACCACCAGATGGCGTCATTGTTGGAAGCCACTGAGCAGCATACACATGGTGCTGCTCTGGTATAAAAGGCCAGCCATTTTGGAGTCAAGCACTTTGGGCCTAAATAAAGCAGAGCCGAGGTTGTCCTTACTTAGTTAAACAGTACTCAGTTTGAACCTTTATTGCATACATAACAAATAGAAAATAGAAAAGCAAATTATAATTTAAATGGAGAAAGGATATACTTGCATTGCAAGCAGTTCAGAGAAGGTTCACTCGGTTGATTCCGGAGATGAGGGGATTGACTTATGAGGAAAGGTTGAGCAGGTTGGGCCTCTACTCATTGGTGTTCAGAAGAATGAGAGGTGATCTTATCGAAACGTATAAGATACTGAGAGGGCTTGACAAGGTGGATGCAGAGAGGATGTTTCCACTCACAGGGGAAACTAAAACTAGGGGATATAGTCTCAGAATAAGGGGCCGCCCATTTAAAACTGAGATGAGGAGGAATTTCTTCTCTCAGAGGGTTGTAAATCTGTGGAATTCGCTGCCTCAGAGAGCTGTGGAAGCCGGGACATTGAATATATTTAAGGCGGAGATAGACAGATTTTTGAGCGATAAGGGAGTGAAGGGTTATGGAGAGCGGGCGGGGAAGTCCATGATCGGATCAGTATTAAATGGTGGAGCGGGCTCGAGGGGCCGAATGGCCACCTCCTGCGCCTATTTCTTATGTTCCTATGAATAGGCCAGATGGTACTGAACACTGATGCTGTAAATTGATTGTCTTAGGCCTTTGTGCTTTATTTCCCAGACCAATTCTTCCCGCGATGCTCCATATGGTTCGTGGGATGCTGTGTGATTTCAGTCGTTGCACTTTGTGGACTGATTAAAGGTAACAATTCACCAGACACTCTGAAGTGACAGTGGGTGGAGGGATTGGGGGAGGGAGGGAGGGTGGGACTGAGGGAGGGATTTGGGGAGGGAGGATTGGGGGAGTGAGGGGGGATTGAAGAAGGGAGGGATTGGGGAGGGGGAGTAAGGGGGCATTGAGGGAGGGAGGATTGGGGGAGTGAGGGGGAATTGAAGGAGGGAGGATTGGGGGAGTGAGGGGGGATTAAGGGAGGGGGGATTGGGGGAATGAGGGAGGATTAGGGGAGTGAGGGGGGATTGAGGGAGTGAGGGGGATTGAGAGAGGGGGATTGAGGGAGGGAGGGTGGATTGAGGGAGGGCGGGATTGTGGGAGGGAGGATTGAGGGAGGGAGGGGGTATTGAGGGAGGAAGGTATTCAGGGAGGGGGACTAGGGAGTGGCGGGGGGGATTGAGTGAGTGAGGGATTGAGGAAGGGGGATTGAGGAAGGGGGATTGAGGGAGGAGGGCTTGAGGGAGGAGGGGGGATTGAGGGGAGGGCGATTGAGGGAAGGAGGGATTGAGGGAGGGGGGATTGAGGGAGGGAGGGGTTGAGGGAAGGGGATTGAGGGAGGAGGTGATTGGAGGGAGGGATTGAGGAAGGGGTTATTGAGGGAGGGAGGATTGAGGGAGGAGGGGATTGAGGGAGGGAGGGGCATTGAGGGAGGGAGCAAGATTGAGGGGGGTGATGGAGGGAGGGATAGATGGAGGGGGTTTGAGGGGGGAATTGAGGGAGGGGGATTGAGGGAGAGGGGGATTGAGGGAGTGAGGGGGATTGAGGTACGTGATTGAGGTAGGGGAAATTGAGGGAGGGCGGATTGAGGGAGGGAGGGATTGAGGGAGGGAGGAATTGAGGGAGGGAGGGGATTGCTGGAGGGGGATTGGGGGAGGGAGGGATTAGGGAGGGAGGGGGGATTGTGGGAGGGAGGAGGATTGGAGAGGGAAGGAGGGATTGGGGAGGGAAGGAGGGATTGAGGGAGGGAGGGCATTGAGGGAGGGAGATTGGGGAAGGGGGGATTGAGGGGGGGATTGAGGGAGGGGGTTTGAGGGGGGAATTGAGAGAGGGAGGGGGGATTGAAGGAGGGAGGGAGATAGAGAGAGGAGGGGATTGAGGGAGGAGGGGATTGAGGGAGGGAAATGTGAGGGAGGGAGGGAAATGTGAGGGAGGGGGATTGGGGGAGGGAGGGATTGAGGGAGGGAGGGGGATTGGGGAGGGATGGATTGAGGGAGGGAGGGGATTGAGGGAGGGGGGGATTGAGGGGGGTGATTGTGGGAGGGAGGAGGATTGGAGGAGGGAGGGATTGAGGGGGATTGGGGAGGGAGGGATTGAGGGAGAGAGTGATGGAGGGAGGGATTGAGGGGATTGAGTGAGGGAATTGGGGAATTGAGGGAGGGAGGGGGATTGGGGAAGGGGGATTGAGGGAGGGGGGAATTGAGGGAGGGATGGATTGAGAGAGGGAGTGGCATTGAGGGAGGGGGGATTGGGGGAGGGAGGGGGAGTTGAGGGAGGGGGGGATTGGGAAGGGAGGGGGGGTTTGAGGGAGGGAGGGGAATTGGGGGCGGGTGAGAGACACAGAAACATAGAAAATAGGATCAGGAGTAGGCCATTCGGCCCTTCGAGCCTGCACCACATTCAATATGATCATGGCTGATCATTCACCTCAGTACCCCTTTCCTGCTTTCTCTCCATACCCCTTGATGCCTTTTGTGTCTAGAAATCTATCTCTCTCCCTCTTAAATATATTCAGTGACTTGGCCTCCACAGCCTTCTGTGGTAGAGAATTCCACAGGTTCACCACCCTCTGAGTGAAAACATTTCTCCTCATCTCAGTCCTAAATTTGCTACCCCGTATCCTGAGACTGTGACCCCTTGTTCTAGACTTCCCAGCCCCGGGGAAACATCCTCCCTGCATCCAGTCTGTCCAACCCCGTCAGAATTTTATACCTTTCAATGAGATCCACTCATTCTTCTAAACTCTAGTGAATACAGGCCCAGTCGACCCAATCTCTCCTCATACGACAGTCCTGCCATCCCGGGAATCAGTCTGGTGAATCTTCGCTGCACTCCCTCCGTGGCAAGTATATCCTTTCTTAGGTAAGGAGACCAAAACTGTACACAATACTCCAGGTGTGGTCTCACCAAGGCCCTGTATAACTAGTGAGACATCCTTGCTCCTGTACTCAAATCCCGACAGAGCAACACCATACGGCCCCTTGAGCCTACTGATCCGATCATGGACTCAGCTCCACTTCCCTGCCCGCTCCCCATAACCCTTCACTCCCTTATCATTCAAAAATCTGTCTATCTCCACCTTAAATATATTCAATGTCCCAGCTTCCACAGCTCTCTGGGGCAGCGAATTCCAGATTTACAACCCTCTGAGAGAAGAAATTCCTCCTCATCTCAGTTTTAAATGGGCAGCCCCTTATTCTAAGATTATGTCCCCCTAGTTCTAGTCTTCCCCCATCAGTGGAAACATCCTCTCTGCATCCACCTTGTCAAGCCCCCTCATAATCTGATACGTTTCAATAAGATCACCTCTCATTCTTCTGAATTCCAATGTATATAGGCCCAATCTGCTCAACCTTTCCTCATAAATCAACTCCCTCATCCCCGGAATCAACCGAGTGAACCTTCTCTGAACTGCCTCCAAAGCAAGTATATCCTTTCGTAAATATGGAAACCAAAACTGCACGCAGTATTCCAGGTGTGGCCTCACCAATACCCTGTATAACTGTAGCAAGACTTCCCTGCTTTTATACTCCATCCCCCTTTGCAATGAAGGCCAAGATTCCATTGGCCTTCCTGATCACTTGCTGTACCTGCATACTATCCTTTTGTGTTTCATGCACAAGTACCCCCAGGTCCTGCTGTACTGCAACACTTTGTAATCTGAGGGAGTGCCGCACTGAACAAGCTCCCTCAAACAGCAGTGTGATAATGACCCAGATAATCTGTTTTTTAGTGATGTTGATTGAGGGATAAATATTGGGCCCAGGACACCGAGGATAACTCCCCTGTTGTTCTTCGAAATAGTGCCCTGGGATCTTTTACGTCCACCTGTGGGGACAGACAGAGCCTCGGTTTAACGTCTCATCCAACGGACAGCACTCCGACAGTGCAGCACTCCCTCAGTACTGCCCCTCCGACAATGCAGCGCTCCCTCAGTACTGCCCCTCCGACAGTGCGGCACTCCCTCAGTACTGCCCCTCCGACAGTGTGGCGCTCCCTCAGTACTGCCCCTCCGACAGTGCGGCACTCCCTCGGTACTGCCCTTCCACAGTGCGGCACTCCCTCAGTACTGCCCCTCCGACAATGCAGCGCTCCCTCAGTACTGCCCCTCCGACAGCGAAGTACGGCACTCCCTCAGCTCTGCACTGCAAGTGTCAGCCCAGATTTATGTCCTCAAGTCCCTGGAGTGGGACTTGAACCTACAACCTTGTGACTCAGAGACGAGAGTGCTGCCCACTGAGCCACAGCTGGCACTTTCGAACCACACAAGGCGACTTCCAACATGATCACCTCGCCATTTCAAGAAAGAACTGAATGAAGAATGAGAACAAAATGTATTGCAGCTTGACCTGAAGCTTACCTTCTCTTTGCATTGCAGCTTATGTCAATTTGAAAAACAATGGCCCAGGATTGAGTAAGTAAATCAGTCACAGAACCTTTGATGTGTGGTGCTGGGACATACCGTGGTGACACACGTTTCTGATCCTGGAGAAGTGAACCACTGCCCCCCCCACTGAACCCCCCCCCACAACCCAACCCCCACAACCCAACCCCCCCCACTGAACCCCCCCCCCCACAACCCAACCCCCACAACCCAACCCCCCCCCCACTGAACCCCCCCCCACAACCCAACCCCCACAACCCAACCCCCCCCCCACTGAACCACCCCCCACAACCCAACCCCCACAACCCAACCCCCACCGAACCCCCCCCACTGAACCCCCCCCACAACCCAACCCCCACCGAACCCCCCCCACTGAACCCCCCCCCACAACCCAACCCCCACAACCCCAACCCCCCCCCACTGAACCCCGCCCCACAACCCAACCCCCACAACCCAACCCCCCCACTGAACCACCCCCCACAACCCAACCCCCCCCCACTGAACCCCCCCCCACAACCCAACCCCCACAACCCAACCCCCCCCCACAACCCAACCCCCACAACCCAACCCCCCCCCACTGAACCCCCCCCCACAACCCAACCCCCACAACCCAACCCCCCCCCCACTGAACCCCCCCCCACAACCCAACCCCCCCCCACTGAACCCCCCCCCCACAACCCAACCCCCCCCCACAACCCAACCCCCACAACCCAACCCCCCCCCACTGAACCCCCCCCCACAACCCAACCCCCACAACCCAACCCCCCCCCACTGAACCCCCCCCCCACAACCCAACCCCCCCCCACTGAACCCCCCCCCACAACCCAACCCCCCCCCACTGAACCCCCCCCCACAACCCAACCCCCACCCCACTGAACCCCCCCCCACAACCCAACCCCCACAACCCAACCCCCACCCACTGAACCACCCCCCACAACCCAACCCCCACTGAACCCCCCCCCACAACCCAACCCCCACAACCCAACCCCCACCCACTGAACCACCCCCCACAACCCAACCCCCACTGAACCCCCCCCACAACCCAACCCCCACAACCCAACCCCCCCCCCACTGAACCCCCCCCCACAACCCAACCCCCACAACCCAACCCCCACCCACTGAACCACCCCCCACAACCCAACCCCCACCGAACCCCCCCCCCACTGAACCACCCCCCACAACCCAACCCCCACCCCACTGAACCCCCCCCCACAACCCAACCCCCACAACCCAACCCCCCCCCACTGAACCACCCCCCACAACCCAACCCCCACCGAACCCCCCCCCACTGAACCACCCCCCACAACCCAACCCCCACCCACTGAACCACCCCCCACAACCCAACCCCCACCCACTGAAACCCCCCCCCACAACCAACCCCCACAACCCAACCCCCACCCCACTGAACCCCCCCCCCACAACCCAACCCCCACTGAACCACCCCCCACAACCCAACCCCCACAACCAACCCCCACCCACTGAACCACCCCCCACAACCCAACCACCCACCGAACCCCCACTGAACCACCCCCCACAACCCAACCCCCACCCACTGAACCACCCCCCACAACCCAACCCCCACCCACTGAACCACCCCCCACAACCCAACCCCACCCACTGAACCACCCCCCACAACCCACCCCACTGAACCCACCACTGACCACCCCCCACAACCCAACCCATCCCCCACTGACCACCCCCCCCCCACAACCCAACCCCCCCACTGAACCCCCCCCCACAACCCAACCCCCACCCACTGAACCACCCCCCACAACCCAACCCCCACCCACTGAACCACCCCCCACAACCCAACC
>NW_027251691.1:30000-39248 GCF_044704955.1 Pristiophorus japonicus | reverse complement strand
TGTGTGTGTATCTTTGTATAGCTCCCTTTCTAACCAATTTACACACATGTATATAGAGCTTGAACAAAATGCCTTCGGAACGTTGTTACCCTACAGCTTTGAAGCCGAGCCAGCCCTGTGTCACAGTTACCTCCGCCCGCTCTGTAACTGTGACTCATCGGGCAAGTTCTCCACACTTGGCCATTCTTGACTCACCAGTCAAGAACTCAGCAGGTGCTTCAGGGGATTTAATGGATTCAGGAAATAATATTTGGCAAATTTTCCTTTTTGTTTATTTATGACTGCAAGCAGCTGACACAAACAGCAGCGAAACACATCGTTGCATTGTTTGTGTAAAATATCAGACTGGCACACAGCTTGCCCGCCTCACCTTCCTTGACTTAAAAAGAAAGGTTGCCCAAATACTTTTTTTCATGAGGTGCTTGTTTAAAGCAGAAAAGGGGAACTGGTTGTTGCAACAAATGCTCCCTCCTGTGCTCTGTTTCAATTTTGTAATGATCGAGACATTTCAGCTCGCCCGGTTTAGTTATCTGTTGTGGGTGTGTGCAGGTGATGTGATTGGTCTCTGCAGCTTCCCGGTCTGGCCCGGCAGACAGCACCGCGGTGTCGCTGAGCTGGTACACACCGTGTACACAGCGGTGTGCACAACACCACACTTTCAGCAGCTGGGGTTAGCTTATTGCAGGCAGGGAGCAGCACTGTGGGTGACTGTCAATGGAAATCTGGAATTCAGCTCACTGATAGCTGGGAATCCTGGAGCAGGACATTCCAGGGGAGAGAGCGGATCCCGGGGGGAGAGAGGGATCCCGGGGGGAGAGAGAGAGCCCGGGGAGAGAGAGAGAGCCCGGGGAGAGAGAGAGAGCCCGGGGAGAGAGAGAGAGAGAGAGCCCAGGGAGAGAGAGAGAGCCCGGAGAGAGAGAGAGAGCCTGGGGAGAGAGAGAGAGAGAGCCCAGGGAGAGAGAGAGAGCCCGGAGAGAGAGAGAGAGCCCGGAGAGAGAGAGAGAGCCCGGGGAGAGAGAGAGAGAGAGCCCGGGGAGAGAGAGAGAGGGCCTGCGGAGAGAGAGAGAGAGAGAACCCGGGGAGAGAGAGAGCCCGGGGAGAGAGAGAGAGAGAGGGAGAGAGAGAGCCCGGGGAGAGAGAGACAGCGTGGGGAGAGAGAGAGAGCAAGGGGAGAGAGAGAGCCCAGGGGGAGAGAGAGAGCCTGGGGAGAGAGAGAGAGCCCGGGGAGAAAGAGGGGGCACGGGGAGAGAGAGAGAGAGCCCGGGGCGAGAGAGAGAGAGCCCGGGGAGAGAGAGAGAGAGCGCCCAGGGAGAGAGAGAGAGAGAGAGCCCGGGGAGAGAGAGAGAGAGAGAGCCCGGGAGAGAGAGAGAGAGAGAGCCCGGGGAGAGAGAGAGAGAGAGAGAGCCCGGGGAGAGAGAGAAAGAGAGAGCCCGGGGAGAGAGAGAGATGGAGAGCCCGGGGAGAGAGAGAGAGAGCCCGGGGAGAGAGAGAGAGAGGGCCGGGGAGAGAGAGAGAGAGCCCGGGGAGAGAGAGAGAGAGAGCCCGGGGAGAGAGAGAGAGCCTGGCGAGAGAGAGAGAGAGAGAGAGAGCCTGGGGAGAGAGAGAGAGAGCCTGGGGAGAGAGAGAGAGAGAGAGAGAGCAAGGGAGAGAGAGAGAGTCGGGGGAGAGAGAGAGAGAGCCCGGGAGAGAGAGAGAGAGCCTGGGAGAGAGAGAGAGCCCGGGGAGAGAGAGAGAGAGAGGGCCCGGGGAGAGAGAGAGAGAGCCTGGGGAGAGAGAGAGAGCACGGGGTGAGAGAGAACCCGGAGAGAGAGAGAGAGAGCCGGAGAGAGAGAGAGAGGGGCCCGGGGGGAGAGAGAGAGAGCCCGGGGAGAGAGAGAGGGCCCGGAGAGAGAGAGGGAGAGATCCCGGGGAGAGAGAGAGAACCCGGGGAGAGAGAGATGGCCCGGGAAGAGAGAGAGAGACCCCGGGGAGAGAGAGAGAGAGCCCGGGGAGAGCGAGAGAGCCCGGGGAGAGAGAGAGAGCCCGGGGGAGAGAGAGAGAGCCCGGGGAGAGAGAGATCCCGGGGAGAGAGAGAGAGAGATCCCGGGGAGAGAGAGAGAGAGAGAGCCCGGGGAGAGAGAGAGAGAGCGCCCAGGGAGAGAGCCCGGGGAGAGAGAGAGAGAGAGCCCGGGGAGAGAGAGAGGGCCCGGGGAGAGAGAGAGGGTCCGGGGAGAGAGAGAGGGCGCGGGGAGGGAGAGAGAGAGGGCCCGGGGAGGAGAGAGAGGGCCCGGGGAGAAGAGAGAGAGCCCGGGGAGAGAGAGAGAGAGAGAGAGAGCTGGGGGAGAGAGAGAGAGAGAGAAAGAGAGACAGAGAGAGAGAGAGAGAGCCCGGAGAGAGAGAGAGAGAGAGCCCGGGGAGAGAGAGAGAGAGTCCGGGAGAGAGAGAGAGAGATCCCGGGGAGAGAGAGAGAACCCGGAAGAGAGAGAGGGCCCGGGGAGAGAGAGAGAGAGCCTGGGGAGAGAGAGAGAGCCCGGGGAGAGAGCGAGAGAGAGCACGGGGAGAGAGAGAGCCCAGGGGGAGAGAGAGAGAGAGCCGGAGAAAGAGAGAGAGGGCCCGGGGAGAGAGAGAGAGAGAGAGAGAGAAGAGCCCGGGGAGAGAGAGAGAGAGAGAGAGCCCGGGGAGAGAGAGAGAGAGAGAGAGCCCGGGGAGAGAGAGTGAGAGAGCCCGGGGAGAGAGAGAGAGACCTGGGAGAGAGAGAGGGCCCGGGAGAGAGAGAGCCAGGGAGAGAGAGAGAGAGCCTGGCGAGAGAGCCCGGGGAGAGAGAGCGAGAGCCCGGGGAGAGAGGGAGCGCGAGCCCGGGGAGAGAGAGAGCGAGAGCCCGGGGAGAGAGAGAGCGAGAGCCCGGGGAGAGAGAGAGCGAGAGCCCGGGGGAGAGAGAGAGCGAGAGCCCAGGGAGAGAGAGAGACCCCGGGGAGAGAGAGAGAGAAAGCCCGGAGAGAGAGAGAGACAGAGTGCCCGGGGAGAGAGAGAGAGAGTGAGAGAGCCCGGGGAGAGAGAGAGAGAGAGCCCGGGGAGATAGAGAGAGCCCGGGGAGAGAGAGTTAGAGAGCCGGAGAGAGAGCCCGGGGAGAGAGAGAGAGAGCCGGGAGAGAGAGAGAGAGCCCGGGGAGAGAGAGAGAGAGAGAGAGCCCGGGGAGAGAGAGAGAGAGAGAGAGAGCACGGTGAGAGAGAGAGAGAGAGCCCGGTGAGAGAGAGAGAGAGAGCCCGGGGAGAGAGAGAGAGAGAGAGAGCCCGGGGAGAGAGAGAGAGAGCCCGGGGAGAGAGAGAGAGAGCCCGGGAGAGAGAGAGAGAGAGAGCCCGGGGGAGAGAGAGAGAGAGAGAGAGAGCCCGGGGAGAGAGAGAGAGAGAGAGAGCCCGGGGAGAGAGAGAGAGCGAGCCCGGGGAGAGAGAGTGAGTGAGCCCGGGGAGAGAGAGAGAGAGTGCCCGGGAGAGAGAGCGAGAGCCCGGGAGAGAGAGCGAGAGCCCGGGGGAGAGAGAGAGCGAGTGCCCGGGGAGAGAGCGAGAGAGAGCCCGGGGAGAGACAGAGCGAGAGACCGGGGAGAGAGAGAGCGAGAGACCGGGGAGAGAGAGAGCGAGATCCCAGGGAGAGAGAGAGAGAGCACCCGGGGAGGGAGAGAGAGAGACCGGAGAGAGAGAGAGAGAGAGAGAGAGAGATTCCGGGAGAGAGAGAGAGAGAGAGAGAGAGAGAGCCGGAGAGAGAGCCCGGAGAGAGAGAGAGAGAGAAAGCCCGGAGAGAGAGAGAGAGAGAGAGAGAGCCCGGGGAGAGAGAGCGAGCCCGGGGAGAGAGAGAGAGAGAGCCGGGGGAGAGAGAGAGAGAGAGAGCACGGAGAGAGTGATAGAGGGCCCGGGGAGAGAGAGAGAGAGAGCCCGGGGAGAGAGAGAGAGAGAGAGCCCGGGGAGAGAGAGAGAGCGATCCCGGGGAGAGAGAGAGAGAGATCCCGGGGAGAGAGAGAGAGAGAGATCCCGGGGAGAGAGAGAGAGAGATCCCGGGGAGAGAGAGTGAGAGATCCCGGGGAGAGAGAGAGAGAGATCCCGGGGAGAGAGAGAGAGAGATCCCGGGGAGAGAGAGAGAGATCCCGGGGAGAGAGAGAGAAAAGCGCGGGGAGAGAGAGAGAGTGAGAGCCCGGGAGAGAGAGAGAGAGAGCCCGGGGAGAGAGAGAGAGTGAGAGCCCGGGGAGAGAGAGAGAGAGAGAGCCCGGGAGAGAGAGAGAGCCCGGGAGAGAGAGAGAGCCCGGGGAGAGAGAGAGAGAGAGTGCCGGAGAGAGAGCCCGGGGAGAGAGAGAGAGCGAGCCGGAGAGAAAGAGAGAGGGCCCGGGGAGAGAGAGAGAGAGCCCGGGGAGAGAGAGAGCCCGGGGAGAGAGAGAGTGTGTCCGGGGAGAGAGAGAGTGTGTCCGGGGAGAGAGAGAGTGTGTCCGGGAGAGAGAGAGTGTGTCCGGGGAGAGAGAGAGTGTGTCCGGGGAGAGAGAGAGAGATCCCGGGGAGAGAGAGAGAGGGCCCGGGGAGAGAGAGAGAGAGCCCGGGGAGAGAGTGAGTCCGGGGAGAGAGAGAGTGAGTCCGGGAGAGAGAGAGTGTGTCCGGGGAGAGAGAGAGTGTGTCCGGGGAGAGAGAGAGAGATCCCGGGGAGAGAGAGAGATCCCGATGAGAGAGAGAGAGCCCGGGGAGAGAAAGAGAGAGAGTGCCGAGAGAGAGCCCGGGGGAGAGAGAGAGAGAGAGCCCGGAGAAAGAGAGAGGGCCCGGGGGGGGAGAGAGAGAGCCCGGGGAGAGAGAGAGTGAGTCCGGGGAGGGAGAGAGTGAGCCCGGGGAGAGAGAGAGTGAGAGCCCGGGGAGAGATAGAGAGAGAGAGCCCGGGGAGAGAGAGAGCCCGGGAGAGAGAGAGAGAGAGTTGCGGAGAGAGAGCCCGGGGAGAGAGAGAGAGAGAGCCCGGAGAAAGAGAGAGGGCCCGGGGAGAGTGAGAGAGAGCCCGGGGAGAGAGAGAGAGAGCCCGGGGAGAGAGAGAGTCCGGGAGAGAGAGAGTGTGTCCGGGGAGAGAGAGAGTGTGTCCGGGGAGAGAGAGAGAGATCCCGGGGAGAGAGAGAGAGAGCCCGGGGAGAGAGAGAGTGTGTCCGGGGAGAGAGAGAGAGTGTCCGGGGAGAGAGAGAGAGTGTGTCCGGGGAGAGAGAGAGTGTGTCCGGGGAGAGAGAGAGTGTGTCCGGGGAGAGTGAGAGTGTGTCCGGGGAGAGAGAGAGAGTGTGTCCGGGGAGAGAGAGAGTGTGTCCGGGGAGAGAGAGTGTGTGTCCGGGGAGAGAGAGAGTGTGTCCGGGGAGAGAGAGAGTGTGTCCGGGGAGAGGAGAGAGTGTGTCCGGGGAGAGAGAGAGAGATCCCGGGGAGAGGAGAGAGAGATCCCGGGGAGGAGAGAGAGAGCCCGGGGAGAGAGAGAGAGAGCCCGGGGAGAGAGAGAGAGCCTTGGGAGAGAGAGAGAGAGAGAGAGTGCCGGAGAGAGAGAGAGAGAGAGCCCGGAGAAAGAGAGAGGGCCCGGGGAGAGAGAGAGTGAGTCCGGGGAGAGAGAGAGTGTGTCCGGGGAGAGAGAGAGAGAGAGATCCCGGGGAGAGAGAGAGAGATCCCGGGGAGAAAGAGAGAGGGCCCGGGGAGAGAGAGAGAGAGCCCGGGAGAGAGTGTGTCCGGGGAGAGAGAGAGTGATCCCGGGGAGAGAGAGAGAGATCCCGGGGAGAGAGAGAGAGAGAGATCCCGGGGAGAGAGAGAGAGAGAGATCCCGGGGAGGGAGAGAGAGAGAGAGAGAGAGAGAGAGAGCCCGGGGGAGAGAGAGAGAGAGAGCCCGGGAGAGAGAGAGAGAGAGAGAGTCCGGGGAGAGAGAGAGAGAGAGAGAGCCCGGGGGAGAGAGAGAGAGAGAGAGAGAGAGCCCGGCGAGAGAGAGAGTGAGCCCGGTGGAGAGAGAGAGAGACCGGGGAGAGAGCGAGAACCCGGGGAGAGAGAGAGAGAGAGAGTGCCGGAGAGAGAGCCCGGGGAGAGAAAGAGAGAGGGCCTGGGGAGAGAGAGAGTGAGTCCGGGGAGAGAGAAAGTGTGTCCGGGGAGAGAGAGAGAGTGTGTCCGGGGAGAGAGAGAGAGATCCCGGGGAGAGAGAGAGAGATCCCAGGGAGAGAGAGAGAGATCCTGGGAGAGAGAGAGAGATCCCGGGGAGAGAGAGAGAGATCCCGGGGAGAGAGAGAGAGAGATCCCGGGAGAGAGAGAGAGAGCCCGGTGGAGAGAGAGAGAGAGAGCCCGGGGAGAGAGAGAGAGAGAGCCCGGGGAGAGAGAGAGAGAGAGTGAGCCCGGGGAGAGAGAGAGAGAGAGCCCGGGGAGAGAGAGAGAGAGAGCCCGGGGAGAGAGAGAGAGAGAGAGCCCGGGGAGAGAGAGAGAGCCCTGGGAGAGAGAAAGGGCCCGGGGAGAGAGATAAAGCGAGCCCGGGGAGAGATAGTGAGAGAGCCCGGGGAGAGAGAGAGAGAGAGCCCGGAGAAAGAGAGAGGGCCCGGGGAGAGTGAGAGAGAGCCCGGGGAGAGAGAGAGAGAGCCCGGGGAGAGAGAGAGTCCGGGGAGAGAGAGAGTGTGTCCGGGGAGAGAGAGAGTGTGTCCGGGGAGAGAGAGAGTGTGTCCGGGGAGAGAGAGTGTGTGTCCGGGGAGAGAGAGTGTGTGTCCGGGGAGAGAGAGAGAGATCCCGGGGAGAGAGAGAGAGATCCCGGGGAGAGAGAGAGAGATCCCGGGGAGAGAGAGAGAGAGCCCGGGGAGAGAGAGAGTGTGTCCGGGGAGAGAGAGAGAGTGTCCGGGGAGAGAGAGAGAGTGTGTCCGGGGAGAGAGAGAGTGTGTCCGGGGAGAGAGAGAGTGTGTCCGGGGAGAGTGAGAGTGTGTCCGGGGAAGAGAGAGAGTGTGTCCGGGGAGAGAGAGAGTGTGTCCGGGAGAGAGAGTGTGTGTCCGGGGAGAGAGAGAGTGTGTCCGGGGAGAGAGAGAGTGTGTCCGGGGAGAGAGAGAGTGTGTCCGGGGAGAGAGAGAGAGATCCCGGGGAGAGAGAGAGATCCCGGGGAGAGAGAGAGAGCCCGGGGAGAGAGAGAGAGAGCCCGGGGAGAGAGAGAGAGCCTTGGGAGAGAGAGAGAGAGAGAGAGTGCCGGAGAGAGAGAGAGAGAGAGCCCGGAGAAAGAGAGAGGGCCCGGGGAGAGAGAGAGTGAGTCCGGGGAGAGAGAGAGTGTGTCCGGGGAGAGAGAGAGAGAGAGATCCCGGGGAGAGAGAGAGAGATCCCGGGGAGAAAGAGAGAGGGCCCGGGGAGAGAGAGAGAAGAGCCCGGGGAGAGAGTGTGTCCGGGGAGAGAGAGAGTGATCCCGGGGAGAGAGAGAGAGATCCCGGGGAGAGAGAGAGAGAGAGATCCCGGGGGAGAGAGAGAGAGAGAGATCCCGGGGAGGGAGAGAGAGAGAGAGAGAGAGAGAGAGAGCCCGGGGAGAGAGAGAGAGAGAGAGCCCGGGAGAGAGAGAGAGAGAGAGAGTCCGGGGAGAGAGAGAGAGAGAAGAGCCCGGGGAGAGGAGAGAGAGAGAGAGAGAGAGAGCCCGGCGAGAGAGAGAGTGAGCCCGGGTGGAGAGAGAGAGAGACCGGGGAGAGAGCGAGAACCCGGGGAGAGAGAGAGAGAGAGAGTGCCGGAGAGAGAGCCCGGGGAGAGAAAGAGAGAGGGCCTGGGGAGAGAGAGAGTGAGTCCGGGGAGAGAGAAAGTGTGTCCGGGGAGAGAGAGAGAGTGTGTCCGGGGAGAGAGAGAGAGATCCCGGGGAGAGAGAGAGAGATCCCAGGGAGAGAGAGAGAGATCCTGGGGAGAGAGAGAGAGATCCCGGGGAGAGAGAGAGAGATCCCGGGGAGAGAGAGAGAGAGATCCCGGGGAGAGAGAGAGAGAGCCCGGTGGGAGAGAGAGAGAGAGAGCCCGGGGAGAGAGAGAGAGAGAGCCCGGGGAGAGAGAGAGAGAGAGTGAGCCCGGGGAGAGAGAGAGAGAGAGCCCGGGGAGAGAGAGAGAGAGAGCCCGGGGAGAGAGAGAGAGAGAGAGCCCGGGGAGAGAGAGAGAGCCCTGGGAGAGAGAAAGGGCCCGGGGAGAGAGATAAAGCGAGCCCGGGGAGAGATAGTGAGAGAGCCCGGGGAGAGAGAGCGAGAGCCCGGGGGAGAGAGAGCGAGAGCCCGGGGAGAGAGAGAGCGAGAGCCCGGGGAGAGAGAGAGCAAGAGCCCGGGGAGAGAGAGAGAGAGAGCCTGGGGAGAGAGAGAGAGCCCGGGGAGAGAGAGAGAGATCCCGGGGAGAGAGAGAGCGAGAGCCCGCGGGAGAGAGAGCGAGAGCCCGGGAGAGAGCGAGAGAGAGAGCCGGGAAGAGAGAGAGAGAGAGAGGGAGAGACCGGGGAGAGGGAGAGAGAGAGCCCGGAGAGAGAGAGAGAGAGACCGGAGAGAGAGAGAGAGAGCCCGGGGAGAGAGAGAGAGAGCCCGGGGAGAGAGAGAGAGAGCCCGGGGAGAGAGAGAGAGAGCCCGGAGAGAGTGAGAGAGAGAGAGAGAGCCCGGGGAGAGAGAGAGAGAGCCCGGGGAGAGAGAGAGAGAGAGAGCCCGGGGAGAGAGAGAGAGAGAGCCCGGGGGAGAGAGAGAGAGAGCCCGGGGAGAGAGAGAGAGAGCTCGGGGACAGAGAGAGAGAGAGCCCGGGAGGAGAGAGAGAGCCCGGAGAGAGAGAGAGAGAGAGCCCGGGGAGAGAGAGAGAAATCCCGGGGAGAGAGAGAGAGAGAGCCCGGGGAGTGAGAGAGAGAGAGCCGGAGAGAGAGAGAGAGAGAGAGAGAGAGAGAGAGAGAGAGAGCGAGAGCCCGGGGAGAGAGAGAGCGAGAGCGAGTGCGAGAGCCCGGGGAGAGAGAGAGAGAGAGAGAGCCCGGGGAGAGAGAGAGAGAGAGCCCGGGGAGAGAGAGAGAGAGAGCCCGGGGAGAGAGAGAGAGAGAGCCCGGGGAGAGAGAGAGAGAGCCTGGGGAGAGAGAGAGAGAGCCCGGAGAGAGTGAGAGAGAGAGAGAGAGCCCGGAGAGAGTGAGAGAGAGAGAGAGAGCCCGGAGAGAGTGAGAGAGAGAGAGAGAGCCCGGGGAGAGAGGAGAGAGAGAGCCCCGGGAGAGAGAGAGAGAGCCCGGGGAGAGAGAGAGAGAGTGCCCGGGGGAGAGAGAGAGAGAGCCCGGGGAGAGAGAGAGAGCCCGGGGAG
>NW_027251691.1:17500-20000 GCF_044704955.1 Pristiophorus japonicus | reverse complement strand
CAGGGAGAGAGAGAGCCCAGGGGAGAGAGAGAGAGCCCAGGGGGAGAGAGAGAGAGCCCGGGAGAGAGAGAGCCCTGGGAGAGAGAGAGAGAGAGAGAGAGCCCGGGGAGAGAGAGAGGGCTCGGGAGAGAGAGAGTGAGCCGGGGAGAGAGAGAGAGAGCCCGGGGAGAGAGAGAGAAATCCCGGGAGAGAGAGAGAGAGAGCCCGGGGTGAGAGTGAGAGAGAGCCCGGAGAGAGAGAGAGAGAGAGAGAGAGCCCGGGGAGAGAGCCCAGGGGAGAGAGAGACAGCCGGAGAGAGAGAGAGAAACCAGGGAGAGAGAGAGAGAGAGAGCCCAGGGAGAGAGAGAAGAGAGAGAGCCCGGAGAGAGAGAGAGAGAGAGAGGGAGCCCTGAGAGAGAGGGAGCCCGGGGAGAGAGAGAGAGCCTGGAGAGAGAGAGAGCGAGAGCCCGGGGAGAGAGAGAGCCCGGGGAGAGAGAGAGAGACAGAGCCCGGGGAGAGAGTGGGGAAGAGAGAGAGCCCGGGAAGAGAGAGAGAGAGAGCCCGGGGAGAGAGAGAGAGAGAGCACGGGGAGAGAGAGAGCCCAGGGGGTGAGAGAGCCCGGGGAGAGAGAGAGCGAGAGCCCGGGAGAGAGAGAGAGAGAGCGAGAGCCCGGGAAGAGAGAGAGCACGGGAAGAGAGAGTAAGAGAGCCGGGGAGAGAGAGAGAGAGAGCACAGGGAGAGAGAGAGCCCAGGGGGAGAGAGAGAGAGCCCAGGGGGAGAGAGAGAGAGCCCGGGGAGAGAGAGAGCCTGGGAGAGAGAGAGAGAGAGAGAGCCCGGGAGAGAGAGAGGGCTCGGGGAGAGAGAGAGTGAGCCCGGGGAGAGAGAGAGAGAGCCCGGGGGGAGAGAGAGAGAGAGCCCGGGGAGAGAGAGACATAGCCCAGGGAGAGAGAGCGAGAGCCCAGGGAGGGAAAGCGGGAGAGAGAGAGAGAGAGCTCGGGGAGAGAGAGAGAGAGCCCGGGGAGAGAGAGAGAGAGCCGGGAGGGAGAGAGAGAGAGCCCGGGGAGAGAGAGAGAGAGCCCGGGGAGAGAGAGAGAGAGCCCGGGGAGAGAGAGAGAGAGCCCGGGGAGACAGAGAGCGAGAGCGAGTGCGAGAGCCCGGGGAGAGAGAGAGAGAGAGAGAGCCCGGGGAGAGAGAGAGAGAGAGCCCGGGGAGAGAGAGAGAGAGCCCGGGGAGAGAGAGAGAGAGAGAGCCCGGGGAGAGAGAGAGGGAGAGAGAGAGAGAGAGAGAGAGAGAGAGAGCCCGGGGAGAGAGAGAGAGCCCGGAGAGAGAGAGAGAGAGAGAGCCCGGGGAGAGAGAGAGAGCCCGGAGAGAGAGAGAGAGAGACCAGGGAGAGAGAGAGAGAGAGAGAGAGAGAGCCCAGGGAGAGAGAGAAGAGAGAGAGCCCGGGGAGAGAGAGAGAGGGAGCCCGGAGAGAGAGGGAGCCCGGGGAGAGAGAGAGAGAGAGCCCGGGAGAGAGAGAGAGAGAGAGAGAGAGAGAGAGACAGAGCCCGGGAGAGAGAGCGAGAGCCCGGGAAGAGAGAGAGCCCGGGAAGAGAGAGAGAGAGAGCCCGGGGAGAGAGCGAGAGAGAGAGCACGGGGAGAGAGAGAGCCCAGGGGGTGAGAGAGCCCAGTGGGTGAGAGAGCCCGGGGAGAGAGAGAGCGAGAGCCCGGGGAGAGAGAGAGCCCGGGAAGAGAGAGTGAGAGAGCCCGGGGAGAGAAAGAAGAGAGAGCACGGGGAGAGGGAGAGCCCAGGGGGAGAGAGAGAGAGCTCGGGAGAGAGAGAGCTCGGGGAGAGAGAGAGAGAGAGAGAGCCCGGGGAGAGAGAGAGAGTGCTCGGGAGAGAGAGAGAGAAGAGCCTGGGGAGAGAGAGAGAGAGAGAGCCCGGGGAGAGAGAGAGAAATCCCGGGGAGAGAGAGAGAGAGAGCCCGGGGTGAGAGTGAGAGAGAGCCCGGAGAGAGAGAGAGAGAGAGAGAGAGCCCGGGGGAGAGAGCCCGGGGAGAGAGAGACAGCCCGGAGAGAGAGAGAGAAACCAGGGAGAGAGAGAGAGAGAGAGCCCAGGGAGAGAGAGAAGAGAGAGAGCCCGGAGAGAGAGAGGGAGCCCTGAGAGAGAGGGAGCCCGGGGAGAGAGAGAGAGCCTGGAGAGAGAGAGAGCGAGAGCCCGGGGAGAGAGAGAGCCCGGGGAGAGAGAGAGAGACAGAGCCCGGGGAGAGAGTGGGGAAGAGAGAGAGCCCGGGAAGAGAGAGAGAGAGAGCCCGGGGAGAGAGAGAGAGAGAGCACGGGGAGAGAGAGAGCCCAGGGGGTGAGAGAGAGCCCAGGGGGTGAGAGAGCCCGGGGAGAGAGAGAGCGAGAGCCCGGGGAGAGAGAGAGAGAGAGCGAGAGCCCGGGAAGAGAGAGAGCACGGAAGAGAGAGTAAGAGAGCCCGGGGAGAGAGAGAGAGAGAGCACAGGGAGAGAGAGAGCCCAGGGGGAGAGAGAGAGAGCCC
>NW_027251691.1:7500-12500 GCF_044704955.1 Pristiophorus japonicus | reverse complement strand
AGAGAGAGAGAGCCCCGGGAGAATGAGAGAGAGAGAGAGAGAGAGAGCCCAGGGAGAATGAGAGAGAGAGAGAGAGCCCAGGGAGAGAGAGAGAGAGAGAGAGCCCAGGGAGAGAGAGAGAGAGAGAGCCCGGGGAGAGAGAGAGTGCCTGGGGAGAGAGAGAGAGAGAGAGCCCGGGGAGAGAGAGAGATCGATAGCCCGGGGAGAGAGAGAGAGAGAGCCCGGGGAGAGAGAGAGAGAGAGCCTGGGGAGAGAGAGAGAGTGAGCCCGGGGAGAGAGAGAGAGAGCCCGGGGAGAGAGAGAGAGAGAGCTCGGGGAGAGAGAGAGAGAGCTCGGGCAGAGAGAGAGAGAGCTCGGGGAGAGAGAGAGAGAGAGCCCGGGGAGAGAGAGAGAGAGCCCGGGGAGAGAGAGAGCCCGGGGAGAGAGAGAGAGAGCCCGGGGAGAGAGAGAGAGAGAGAGAGCCCGGGGAGAGTGAGAGAGGGCTCGGGGAGAGAGAGAGGGCTCGGGGAGAGAGAGAGTGAGCCCGGGGAGAGAGAGAGAGAGCCCGGGGGGAGAGAGAGAGAGAGCCCGGGGAGAGAGAGACATAGCCCAGGGAGAGAGAGCGAGAGCCCAGGGAGAGGAAGCGGGAGAGAGAGAGAGAGAGAGAGAGAGCCCGGGAAGAGAGAGAGAGAGCCCGGAGAGAGAGAGAGAGAGAGAGCCCGGTGGGAGAGAGAGAGAGCCCGGGGAGAGAGAGAGAGAGAGAGCCCCGGGAGAATGAGAGAGAGAGAGAGAGAGCCCAGGGAGAATGAGAGAGAGAGAGAGAGCCCAGGGAGAATGAGAGAGAGAGAGAGAGCCCAGGGAGAGAGAGAGAGAGAGAGCCCAGGGAGAGAGAGAGAGAGAGAGCCCGGGGAGAGAGAGAGAGCCCAGGGAGAGAGAGAGTGCCTGGGGAGAGAGAGAGAGAGAGCCCGGGGAGAGAGAGAGAGCGATAGCCCGGGGAGAGAGAGAGAGAGCCCGGGGAGAGTGAGAGAGAGAGAGAGAGAGAGAGAGCTCGGGGCGAGAGAGAGAGAGCTCGGGGCGAGAGAGAGAGAGCCCGGGGAGAGAGAGAGAGAGAGCCCGGGGAGAGAGAGAGAGAGAGCCCGGGGAGAGAGAGCCCGGGGAGAGAGAGAGAGAGAGAGAGAGCCCGGGGAGAGAGAGAGAGAGAGAAAGAGAGCGCCCGGGGAGAGGGAGAGAGAGCCCGGGGAGAGAGAGAGAGCCCGGGGAGAGAGAGAGAGAGAGAGAGAGCCTGAGGAGAGAGAGAGAGAGAGCGCCCGGGGAGAGAGAGAGATCCCGGGGAGAGAGAGAGAGAGAGAGAGCCCGGGGAGAGAGAGAGAGAGCCCGGGGAGAGAGAGAGAGAGAGAGAGAGTGAGAGAGCCCCGGGAGAGAGAGAGAGCCCGGGGAGAGAGAGAGAGATAGCCCGGGGAAAGAGAGAGAGAGCCCGGGGAGAGAGGGAGAGTCCGGAGAGAGCGCCAGGGGAGAGAGAGAGAGAGCCCGGGGAGAGAGAGAAAGCCCGGGGAGAGAGAGAGAGAGAGAGAGAGAGCCTGGGGAGAGAGAGAGAGAGAGAGAGAGAGCCCGGGGAGAGAGAGAGTGAGAGAGCCCCGGGAGAGAGAGAGAGATAGCCCGGGGAAAGAGAGAGAGAGCCCGGGGAGAGAGGGAGAGTCCGGAGAGAGAGCCAGGGGAGAGAGAGAGAGAGCCCGGGGAGAGAGAGAAAGCCCGGGGAGAGAGAGAGAGAGCCCGGCGAGAGAGAGAGAGCCTGGGGAGCGAGAGAGCCGGAGAGAGAGGGAGAGCCCGGGGAGAGAGAGAGAGAGCCCGGGGAGAGAGAGAGAGCCCGGGGAGAGAGAGAGAGCCCGGGGAGAGAGAGAGAACCCGGGGGGAGAGAGAGAGAGAGCCCGGGGGGAGAGAGAGAGAGAGCCTGGGGGGAGAGAGAGAGAGAGAGAGCCTGGGGAGAGAGAGAGAGAGAGCCCGGGAGAGAGAGAGTGAGCCTGGGGAGAGTGAGAGAGAGAGAGCCTGGGGAGAGAGAGAAAGCCTGGGGAGAGAGAGAGAGCACGGGAGAGAGAGAGAGAGAGCCCGGGGAGAGAGAGAGAGAGAGAGTGAGCCCGGGGGGAGAGGGAGAGAGAGAGCCAGGGGAGAGAGAGAGAGCCTGGGGAGAGAGAGTCTGGGGAGAGAGAGAGAGCCCGGGAGAGAGAGAGTGAGCCTGGGGAGAGAGAGAGAGAGAGAGCCTGGGGAGTGAGAGAGAGCCTGGGGAGAGAGAGAATGAGCCTGGGGAGAGTGAGAGAGAGAGAGAGCCCGGAGAGAGAGGGAGAGCCCAGGGAGAGCGAGAGAGAGTCCGGAGAGAAAGCCCGCAGAGAGAGAGAGCCTGGTGAGAGAGAGAGAGAGAGAGACCGGGGAGAGAGAGAGAGAGAGAGAGCCCGGGGAGAGAGAGAGAGAGTCCGGAGAGAGAGCCCGCAGAGAGAGAGAGCCTGGTGAGAGAGAGAGAGCCCGGGGAGAGAGAGAGAGAGAGCCCGGGGAGAGAGAGAGAGAGAGAGGGCCCGGGGAGAGAGAGAGAGAGAGCCCGGGGAGAGAGAGAGAGATAGCCCGGGGATAGAGAGAGAGAGCCCGGGGAGAGAGGGAGAGAGATCCCGGAGAGAGAGAGAGAGCCCAGGGAGAGAGAGAGAGAGAGCCCGGGGAGAGAGAGAGAGAGAGAGGGCCCGGGGAGAGAGAGAGAGATAGCCCGGGGATAGAGAGAGATAGCCCGGGGATAGAGAGAGAGAGAGAGCCCGGCGAGAGAGAGAGAGCCAGGGGAGAGAGGAGAGCGAGAGCCCGGGGAGAGAGAGAGAGAGAGCCCGGGGAGAGAGAGAGAGAGAGCCCGGGGAGAGAGAGAGAGATAGCCCGGGGAGAGAGAGAGAGAGAGCCCGGGGAGAGAGAGAGAGAGCCAGGGGAGAGAGAGAGAGCCCGGCGAGAGAGCGAGAGCCAGGGGAGAGAGAGAGAGCGAGAGCCCGGAGAGAGAGAGAGAGAGCCCGGGGAGAGAGAGAGAGAGAGAGCCCAGGGAGAGAGAGAGAGAGAGAGAGCCCGGAGAGAGAGAGAGCCCGGGGAGAGAGGGAGAGAGCCCGGGGAGAAAGAGGGAGAGCCCAGGGAGAGCGAGAGAGAGTCCGGAGAGAAAGCCCGCAGAGAGAGAGAGCCTGGTGAGAGAGAGAGAGACCGGGGAGAGAGAGAGAGCGAGAGCCCGGGGAGAGAGAGAGAGAGTCCGGAGAGAGAGCCCGCAGAGAGAGAGAGCCTGGTGAGAGAGAGAGAGCCCGGGGATAGAGAGAGCCCGGGGAGAGAGAGAGAGAGCCCGGGGAGAGAGAGAGAGAGATCCCGGAGAGAGAGAGAGAGAGCCCGGGGTGAGAGTGAGAGAGAGCCCGGAGAGAGAGAGAGAGAGAGAGAGGGAGCCCGGGGAGAGAGCCCGGGGAGAGAGAGACAGCCCGGAGAGAGAGAGAGAAACCAGGGAGAGAGAGAGAGAGAGAGCCCAGCGAGAGAGAGAAGAGAGAGAGCCCGGAGAGAGAGAGAGAGAGAGAGGGAGCCCTGAGAGAGAGGGAGCCCGGGGAGAGAGAGAGAGCCTGGAGAGAGAGAGAGCGAGAGCCCGGGGAGAGAGAGAGCCCGGGGAGAGAGAGAGAGACAGAGCCCGGGGAGAGAGTGGGGAAGAGAGAGAGCCCGGGAAGAGAGAGAGAGAGAGCCCGGGGAGAGAGAGAGAGAGAGCACGGGGAGAGAGAGAGCCCAGGGGGTGAGAGAGCCCGGGGAGAGAGAGAGCGAGAGCCCGGGGAGAGAGAGAGAGAGAGCGAGAGCCCGGGAAGAGAGAGAGCACGGGAAGAGAGAGTAAGAGAGCCCGGGGAGAGAGAGAGAGAGAGCACAGGGAGAGAGAGAGCCCAGGGGGAGAGAGAGAGAGCCCAGGGGGAGAGAGAGAGAGCCCGGGGAGAGAGAGAGCCCTGGGAGAGAGAGAGAGAGAGAGAGAGAGCCCGGGGAGAGAGAGAGGGCTCGGGGAGAGAGAGAGTGAGCCCGGGGAGAGAGAGAGAGAGCCCGGGGGGAGAGAGAGAGAGAGCCCGGGGAGAGAGAGACATAGCCCAGGGAGAGAGAGCGAGAGCCCAGGGAGGGAAAGCGGGAGAGAGAGAGAGAGAGCCCGGAGAGAGAGAGAGAGAGAGAGAGAGAGAGAGAGAGAGCGAGAGCCCGGGGAGAGAGAGAGATCGATAGCCCGGGGAGAGAGAGAGAGAGCCCGGGGAGAGAGAGAGAGAGAGCCTGGGGAGAGAGAGAGAGAGAGCCCGGGGAGAGAGAGAGAGAGAGCTCGGGGAGAGAGAGAGAGAGCTCGGGCAGAGAGAGAGAGAGCTCGGGGAGAGAGAGAGAGAGCCCGGGGAGAGAGAGAGAGAGAGCCCGGGGAGAGAGAGAGAGAGCCCGGGGAGAGAGAGAGAGAGCCCGGGGAGAGAGAGAGAGAGAGAGAGCCCGGGGAGAGTGAGAGAGGGCTCGGGGAGAGAGAGAGGGCTCGGGGAGAGAGAGAGTGAGCCCGGGGAGAGAGAGAGAGAGCCCGGGGGGAGAGAGAGAGAGAGCCCGGGGAGAGAGAGACATAGCCCAGGGAGAGAGAGCGAGAGCCCAGGGAGAGGAAGCGGGAGAGAGAGAGAGAGAGAGAGAGAGCCCGGGAAGAGAGAGAGAGAGCCCGGAGAGAGAGAGAGAGAGAGAGCCCGGTGGGAGAGAGAGAGAGCCCGGGGAGAGAGAGAGAGAGAGAGCCCCGGGAGAATGAGAGAGAGAGAGAGAGAGCCCAGGGAGAATGAGAGAGAGAGAGAGAGCCCAGGGAGAATGAGAGAGAGAGAGAGAGCCCAGGGAGAGAGAGAGAGAGAGAGCCCAGGGAGAGAGAGAGAGAGAGAGCCCGGGGAGAGAGAGAGAGCCCAGGGAGAGAGAGAGTGCCTGGGGAGAGAGAGAGAGAGAGCCCGGGGAGAGAGAGAGAGCGATAGCCCGGGGAGAGAGAGAGAGAGCCCGGGGAG
>NW_027251691.1:0-2500 GCF_044704955.1 Pristiophorus japonicus | reverse complement strand
AGAGAGAGAGAGAGAGAGCCCAGGGAGAATGAGAGAGAGAGAGAGAGCCCAGGGAGAATGAGAGAGAGAGAGAGAGCCCAGGGAGAGAGAGAGAGAGAGAGCCCAGGGAGAGAGAGAGAGAGAGAGCCCGGGGAGAGAGAGAGAGCCCAGGGAGAGAGAGAGTGCCTGGGGAGAGAGAGAGAGAGAGCCCGGGGAGAGAGAGAGAGCGATAGCCCGGGGAGAGAGAGAGAGAGCCCGGGGAGAGTGAGAGAGAGAGAGAGAGAGAGAGAGCTCGGGGCGAGAGAGAGAGAGCTCGGGGCGAGAGAGAGAGAGCCCGGGGAGAGAGAGAGAGAGAGCCCGGGGAGAGAGAGAGAGAGAGCCCGGGGAGAGAGAGCCCGGGGAGAGAGAGAGAGAGAGAGAGAGCCCGGGGAGAGAGAGAGAGAGAGAAAGAGAGCGCCCGGGGAGAGGGAGAGAGAGCCCGGGGAGAGAGAGAGAGCCCGGGGAGAGAGAGAGAGAGAGAGAGAGCCTGAGGAGAGAGAGAGAGAGAGCGCCCGGGGAGAGAGAGAGATCCCGGGGAGAGAGAGAGAGAGAGAGAGCCCGGGGAGAGAGAGAGAGAGCCCGGGGAGAGAGAGAGAGAGAGAGAGAGTGAGAGAGCCCCGGGAGAGAGAGAGAGCCCGGGGAGAGAGAGAGAGATAGCCCGGGGAAAGAGAGAGAGAGCCCGGGGAGAGAGGGAGAGTCCGGAGAGAGCGCCAGGGGAGAGAGAGAGAGAGCCCGGGGAGAGAGAGAAAGCCCGGGGAGAGAGAGAGAGAGAGAGAGAGAGCCTGGGGAGAGAGAGAGAGAGAGAGAGAGAGCCCAGGGAGAGAGAGAGTGAGAGAGCCCCGGGAGAGAGAGAGAGATAGCCCGGGGAAAGAGAGAGAGAGCCCGGGGAGAGAGGGAGAGTCCGGAGAGAGAGCCAGGGGAGAGAGAGAGAGAGAGCCCGGGGAGAGAGAGAAAGCCCGGGGAGAGAGAGAGAGAGCCCGGCGAGAGAGAGAGAGCCTGGGGAGCGAGAGAGCGGAGAGAGAGGGAGAGCCCGGGGAGAGAGAGAGAGAGCCCGGGGAGAGAGAGAGAGCCCGGGGAGAGAGAGAGAGCCCGGGAGAGAGAGAGAACCCGGGGGGAGAGAGAGAGAGAGCCCGGGGGGAGAGAGAGAGAGAGCCTGGGGGGAGAGAGAGAGAGAGAGAGCCTGGGGAGAGAGAGAGAGAGAGCCCGGGAGAGAGAGAGTGAGCCTGGGAGAGTGAGAGAGAGAGAGCCTGGGGAGAGAGAGAAAGCCTGGGGAGAGAGAGAGAGCACGGGAGAGAGAGAGAGAAGCCCGGGGAGAGAGAGAGAGAGAGAGTGAGCCCGGGGGAGAGGGAGAGAGAGAGCCAGGGGAGAGAGAGAGAGCCTGGGGAGAGAGAGTCTGGGGAGAGAGAGAGAGCCCGGGAGAGAGAGAGTGAGCCTGGGGAGAGAGAGAGAGAGAGAGCTTGGGGAGTGAGAGAGAGCCTGGGGAGAGAGAGAATGAGCCTGGGGAGAGTGAGAGAGAGAGAGAGCCCGGAGAGAGAGGGAGAGCCCAGGGAGAGCGAGAGAGAGAGCCCGGGGAGAGAGAGAGAGAGAGAGGGCCCGGGGAGAGAGAGAGAGAGAGCCCGGGGAGAGAGAGAGAGATAGCCCGGGGATAGAGAGAGAGAGCCCGGGGAGAGAGGGAGAGAGATCCCGGAGAGAGAGAGAGAGCCCAGGGAGAGAGAGAGAGAGAGCCCGGGGAGAGAGAGAGAGAGAGAGGGCCCGGGGAGAGAGAGAGAGATAGCCCGGGGATAGAGAGAGATAGCCCGGGGATAGAGAGAGAGAGAGAGCCCGGCGAGAGAGAGAGAGCCAGGGGAGAGAGGAGAGCGAGAGCCCGGGGAGAGAGAGAGAGAGAGAGCCCGGGGAGAGAGAGAGAGAGAGCCCGGGGAGAGAGAGAGAGATAGCCCGGGGAGAGAGAGAGAGAGAGCCCGGGGAGAGAGAGAGAGAGCCAGGGGAGAGAGAGAGAGCCCGGCGAGAGAGCGAGAGCCAGGGGAGAGAGAGAGAGCGAGAGCCCGGAGAGAGAGAGAGAGAGCCCGGGGAGAGAGAGAGAGAGAGAGCCCAGGGAGAGAGAGAGAGAGAGAGAGCCCGGAGAGAGAGAGAGCCCGGGGAGAGAGGGAGAGAGCCCGGGGAGAAAGAGGGAGAGCCCAGGGAGAGCGAGAGAGAGTCCGGAGAGAAAGCCCGCAGAGAGAGAGAGCCTGGTGAGAGAGAGAGAGACCGGGGAGAGAGAGAGAGCGAGAGCCCGGGAGAGAGAGAGAGAGTCCGGAGAGAGAGCCCGCAGAGAGAGAGAGCCTGGTGAGAGAGAGAGAGCCCGGGGATAGAGAGAGCCCGGGGAGAGAGAGAGAGAGCCCGGGGAGAGAGAGAGAGAGATCCCGGAGAGAGAGAGAGAGAGCCCAGGGAGAGAGAGAGAGAGAGTGCCCGGGGGGAGAGAGAGAGAGAGAGAGCCCGGGGAGAG
>NW_027251690.1:0-39272 GCF_044704955.1 Pristiophorus japonicus | reverse complement strand
CTGCCCCAGTCTCTCTCTCTCTCTGCCCCAGTCTCTCTCTCTCTGCCCCAGTCTCTCTCTCTCTCTCTCTCTCTCTGCCCCAGTCTCTCTCTCTCTCTCTCTCTGCCCCAGTCTCTCTCTCTCTCTCTCTCTCTCTCTGCCCCAGTCTCTCTCTCTCTCTCTCTCTCTCTCTGCCCCAGTCTCTCTCTCTCTCTCTCTCTCTCTCTGCCCCAGTCTCTCTCTCTCTCTCTCTCTCTCTCTCTCTCTGCCCCAGTCTCTCTCTCTCTCTCTCTCTCTCTCTCTGCCCCAGTCTCTCTCTCTCTCTCTCTCTCTGCCCCAGTCTCTCTCTCTCTCTCTCTCTGCCCCAGTCTCTCTCTGCCCCAGTCTCTCTCTCTCTCTCTGCCCCAGTCTCTCTCTCTGCCCCAGTCTCTCTCTCTCTGCCCCAGTCTCTCTCTCTCTCTCTCTCTTGCCCCAGTCTCTCTCTCTCTCTCTCTCTTGCCCCAGTCTCTCTCTCTCTCTCTCTCTCTCTCTGCCCCAGTCTCTCTCTCTCTCTCTCTCTGCCCCAGTCTCTCTCTCTCTCTCTCTCTCTCTCTCTGCCCCAGTCTCTCTCTCTCTCTGCCCCAGTCTCTCTCTCTCTCTCTCTCTGCCCCAGTCTCTCTCTCTCTCTCTCTCTCTCTGCCCCAGTCCTCTCTCTCTCTCTCTCTCTTGCCCCAGTCTCTCTCTCTCTCTCTCTGCCCCAGTCTCTCTCTCTCTCTCTCTCTCTGCCCCAGTCTCTCTCTCTCTCTCTCTCTCTCTCTCTCTGCCCCAGTCTCTCTCTCTCTCTCTCTCTCTCTCTCTCTCTGCCCCAGTCTCTCTCTCTCTGCCCCAGTCTCTCTCTCTCTCTCTCTCTCTCTCTTGCCCCAGTCTCTCTCTCTCTGCCCCAGTCTCTCTCTCTCTCTCTCTCTGCCCCAGTCTCTCTCTCTCTGCCCCAGTCTCTCTCTCTCTCTGCCCCAGTCTCTCTCTCTCTCTCTCTCATCTCTGCCCCAGTCTCTCTCTCTCTCTCTCTCTCTCTCTGCCCCAGTCTCTCTCTCTCTCTCTCTCTCTCTCTGCCCCAGTCTCTTCTCTCTTCTCTCTCTGCCCCAGTCTCTCTCTCTCTCTCTCTCTGCCCCAGTCTCTCTCTCTCTCTCTCTCTCTGCCCCAGTCTCTCTCTCTCTCTCTCTGCCCCAGTCTCTCTCTCTCTCTCTCTCTGCCCCAGTCTCTCTCTCTCTGCCCACTCTCTCTCTCTCTGCCCCAGTCTCTCTCTCTCTGCCCCAGTCTCTCTCTCTCTCTCTCTGCCCCAGTCTCTCTCTCTCTCTCTCTGCCCCAGTCTCTCTCTCTCTCTCTCTCTCTCTCTCTCTGCCCCAGTCTCTCTCTCTCTCTCTCTCTGCCCCAGTCTCTCTCTCTCTCTCTCTCTCTCTGCCCCAGTCTCTCTCTCTCTCTCTGCCCCAGTCTCTCTCTCTCTCTCTGCCCCAGTCTCTCTCTCTCTCTCTCTCTCTCTGCCCCAGTCTCTCTCTCTCTCTCTCTCTCTCTCTCTGCCCCAGTCTCTCTCTCTCTCTCTCTCTCTCTCTCTGCCCCAGTCTCTCTCTCTCTCTCTCTCTCTCTCTCTCTCTCTCTCTCTGCCCCAGTCTCTCTCTCTCTCTCTCTCTCTCTCTCTGCCCCAGCTCCGAAGGCCACAAAAATGTTCGTGTAGATAATCATTGTGATATTCTAGGCAAAAGTCCTGAAGATAACCCAAAAAGCCCTAGAAGCAGCTCCAGTGGCAGTGAGCTCCACACGACTCGTGGTTCGGGCGCACTTCCGGCTTCCTCGTATATCGCACTGCACATGCACAACCGGATCGAGCGCGCATGCACAAAAAGGGAGCGGAGTCCAAGGCGCGCATTCTCACAAGAACACAAAAAGATTATTGCAAATTATCATTCCGTTGTTTTATTTGGACAGGGCCATTATTCCATGTAAGGCACAATGTATTATTCTGCTGCTATCGGACTTGTCCCTTTAAATGCCACATGGTCAATTTTCTGTAACATTCCAAGGTCAATTAGAAGTTAGAATCATAGAATCTTACAGCACAGAAGGAGGCCATTCAGCCCGCCATGCCTCTGCTGGCTCTTTGAAAGAGCTCTCCAATTTATTCCCACACCCCATTTGTTTCCCATAACCGTGTAAACTAGCCCTCTTCAAGTACATGTCCAATTGTCTCTTGAAATTTCCTATGGAATCTTCTTCCAGCACCCTTCAGGCAGTGTGTTCCAGATCTTAACCATCTGTGTGAAAACATCTCTCATTTCCCCTCTAGTTCTTTTGCCAATTATTTTAAAGCTATGACCTCTGGTTACTGACTTGCCAGAGGAAACAGTTTCTCCCTACTTGCTCTATCAAAACCCATCAATTTTGAATACGTCTATTAGGTCTCCCCTTAACCTTCTCTGCTCTAAGGAGAACAATTCCAGATTCTGCAATCTCTCCACATAACTGAAGACCCTTATCCCTGCTATCAGCCTGGTAAACCTCCTCTCTACCCTCTCAAGGGCCTCGACATTCTTCCTAAAGCGTGATGCCCAGCACGTTCCCTTTATTTTTTTTTGGGTGCACGGCCCCTTTATGGAGCTGCGCAGCCCATTCAAAATACCGAGCAGTATGCTTTTTCCTAATTAAAAGACAGCAAGCCTGCTGCATGGCTTAAAGGTAACACTGGTGCCCAGAATTGTCTCCAATACTCTAGCTGAGGCCTAACCAGTGATTTGTAAAGGTTTACTATGACTTCCTTACTTTTGTATTCAATGCCCCTACTTACAAAGTCAAGTATCCCATACACTTTCTTAAAATGTATTATCAACTTGCCTTTCACCTTCCAAGATTTGCGAATATGCCCCCCCAGGTCCCACTGCTCTTGCACCCCTCTCAAAATAGTATCATTTAGATTATAATGCCTCTCCACGTTGTTCGTCACAAAATGTACAACTTCACACTTATTTGCATTAAATTGCATCTGCCATGCATCTGCCCATTTCACCAGTCTATCACCTTCTGAAGTCTGCTATCATCTCCTCACTATTTACCACAGCACCAAGTGTTGTCATACTTCCTATGCCCAAGTTCAATTAATTGGGCCTCCCCAGATCTGTACAGAGTGTGTATGGACCTGGGAAGGCATCGCAAAAGCCGGTTTTCAGCGCACAATGCGCGTGCGTTGAAAACCGGCTTTTCCAATCTGTCAAGATCTCATGTATATCAGGACATTTACAAGGGCAAGATTGCAGAATTTACCCATATCTTGCCCAGCAAATGTCCTCAAAATTCTTGCGCCTGATAAAAGCAGGCATATAGCCTACTTTTACAGACGTAAGCGTTTAAAAACATACAAAAATATAATTAAATTAAATTTTAAAAACACATTTTTTAAAAACCCTGTCCACTACGTTACATTTATTTTTAACCATAATTTAAAAAACTTTTTAAAAACTCGGAAATGTTTTTTCTCTAACTTTAATTTTAATTGTGAGGTGTTTTAAAAAGAAATTATTTTATGTGTTTAGTGTGTTTGTTTTTTTTCTCATCAATAGCAATGAGAACTATTCATTGCTATTAATGAGAAAGCTGTGGAATACTGTACCTGATTGGCTGAGCAGTCATATGTGACTGCACCTTCTGCATGGGAACCTCGAGGACAGGAGTGCGCTTCGCGGGAAGAGTGGGCTTCCACCGGAATCCCACGCTCCTCCTAGACCACCATGTACTTTTGTAGAAATGTTTCAGGTCCGAGGCAATTGCCCGCAGGAAGCCTCCGACCGTAATTTCAGCACCATTAACTAATCAGAAAAGCAATGGTCCTAATATCGACCCCTGGAGGATTCCTCTGCATACTTCTCTCCAGTCAGAAAAACATCTGTTCACCACTACTCTCTGCCTCCTATCCTTTAGCCAATTACATACCCAAGTTACCACCGTCCCATGTGCCTCTATTTTCCGAATAAGTCTGTTATGTGGTACTTTATCAAATGCTAAGGTCTCAAGAGATACTCTGATTCCTGATGTCAATAAGGTTTTCTCTGTTACTGGAAAGGTTTCTCTAAATGTGAAATTACTGGCTTACTTTTTGTTTAATGTTTATGAAATGTGGCACAACTTTAATATCTGATAATATTTTATCTATTTCTGGCAATATGTTATCCATTCATTTCAGCTTTTACTGAGACAAGTGGAATGGTTTTCACAGCTCCTTTGTGTTGACTTGCAAGATCAGCATGTCTTGGTTATTGCCCATATGACTTGAGTGAATCAGTACCTCATTGAAGTAATGTAACAACTGGATGAAGGGTAGAAGGCAAAAAAGGCACTAGTATGATTCACCCTTTCCCCACGCAAAATAGGCTCAATAATGCAAACAATCTGCTCTGGGTAAAAAAAGAATTGCCAGCGTGTTTCGATTTTAAAAATCCATTGGAAAAAGAATACAAGATCATTTGGAGTTCCTCTGGTAAACTTCCAAATATCATCGTCAGTGGGTTTTCTTATCACATCAATCGCATTTAGTGAAAAAGCAAGGGAATTATTCAATTTGATCCATTACAATATTGTGACATTGCTTTTCCGCTCATGACCCTGATTTCACGCAGCGATGTGCACTTACCTTCTCCACGCTCATGTTCCGCGTTTCAGGTGAGTGAGTTTCACCCACGTAGAACCCTGCTCCTGAAATGACATGGACTCCGGTCTCTCGAGAAAGACGCCTGAGAGTCTTCACATCTCTGCATATCCCGGCAGTTGTGTTTTCCACGATAGTTCCACCACCCACTTTCTTAAAATGCAGTAGCTCCTCTTTCACCGTCTCGGTCTCCTCGCCCAACAAGAGGTTGCCTTTGTGAGAGTATGGGTTTTGTTTGAGCCAGTGCAAGTTGTTCATGGCTATCGGCATTTCAGAGCACGCTTCCTGAGCCGGGGGTGGTGGCGAGTAACAGAAAGCGAAAGACATGGTCAAGTGCTCGTGGGTCAGGGTACGACCCAACTGACTGGGATCGATCAGACCCAGCACAGTCTGAACTTTCCCACTTAACTCTGACATTTTCTTGAGGTGCACCTGGAAACTAAGAGCAAGCAGTCGATTAGGTGCGATGTGTTTGCAAGCCCGCGTACACTGTTTAAAAAGAGAGGTTGCACTGAACAGGAGATAGCATTTTCAAAGTAGTTTAAAGTCATGGCAAGACACGGCGGCTGAAATGCAACGGAACGCTAACACAGCATTTATCGTCCGCCAATTTTAGCAACCTCTGCGCGCAAAAGATTACAACACGTGAATATATCCCACAGTGTCGCCAACATTAGCTTCTTGACCTTTCTATGGAGGGAAGGTGCAAGCAAGTGATTTAATTGTTTTAGTTTAGGATACGTTCACTTTGTAATTTAAACTGAACTAAATAACCTAAGTGCTACAATCTGTCTAAAAGCAGATCTGAGTTCCATACCCAGCCCGTACAGTGGTTGCACAAATCCAGCTCCAGTCCGCCTGTCACTCACCAGCCCGACTGCTCTGGGTCCAGTCCGCCTGTCACTCACCAGCCCGACTGCTCTGGGTCCAGTCCGCCTGTCACTCACCGGCCCGGCTGCTCTTCCGTGATCCGTGCTCTCGCGAGGCTCTCATTGCACTTTGCCCCTTTCACTTATCTCACGTCAGGGTTTTGCACCAGGAGCGAGTGGATCCGTTATTAAATTATATCGGTTGTGTGTGTGTTTGCATGTAAAGTAAATTATACCCACCAAATTCAGAGGATTGACAATGCTGGAATGTTAGGGTTACCTCGCTTACTGAAAGCAATGGCAGATATTCATACACGTAAAAAGCAACATGTTTCACTGTGGAACTTCCTCATTGTCTTTAATTTATTCAGTAAGCTATTCGTACAGTTCCATGTTCTTGTCTAGAGCTCATTGTCATATTATCACAAAACAACTGAAAGAAACATGAGAGCTGATTTTAACTCAGGCCATCCAGCAAAAAGCAGGGCAGCAGCAAAGTTAAAATAGCTATCGTGAACTTGCCATTCTTAAGCTGATGTATTTGTTGAGGCCTTCTGCTGAGTGGCCCAGTTGCCCACTGAATCAAGCAAATTGGGGTCCTATGACATTCATAGGACCCGATGCAATTTTGAGGGGACAACTGGGTGGAAGTGCTGCCTCCTCCACCCTTCCCAGACCTACTTTCCTGCTGGCCGGTGTAATGTGAGTATGCTCACAGGTTAGTTGAGTTGTGAGTGGCTTAGCCAGTCATGTGATGTTCACAAGACTCAATAAAACCCCAGCCAGTTAAGAACATAAGAACATAAGAAATAGGAACAGGTGTCGGCCATTTGGTCCCTTGAGCCTGCTCCACCATTCAGTTCCACTTCCCTGTCCACTCCCATAACCCAGTTGAATTTAGGCAATTCACGATGCGACAGGTAGTTGTGAGCCTGATGGATGAACTGATAATGTGTAGTGTGATTGTTAAAACTTTTCTAATAAACCAACTGGTTCTTAATAGCAATGTGCTGCTATGAATTCTTAAGCAAAGAACCCATGAAGCAAATACATCACAGCCGGGTAGCCTGATACTGCGCTGGCCTAGAGCTGGCGAGCTGCTGCAGAATGCATGGTACTAGAAACATAGAAACATAGAAAATAGTTGCAGGAGTAGGCCATTCGGCCCTTCGAGCCTGAACCACCATTCAATAAGATCATGGCTGATCATTCACCTCAGTACCACTTTCCAGCTTTCTCGCTATACCTCTTGATCCCTTTAGCCGTAAGGGCCACATCTAACTCCCTCTTGAATATATCCAATGAACTGGCATCAACAATTCTCTGCGGTAGGGAATTCCACAGGTTAATAACTCTGAGTGAAGAAGTTTCTCCTCATCTCAGTCCTAAATGGCTTACCTCTTATCCTTAGACTATGTCCCCTGGCTCTGGACTTCCCCAACATCGGGACCATTCTTCCTGCATCTAACCTGTCCAGTCCCGTCAGAATTTTATATGTTTCTATGAGATCCCCTCTCATCCTTCTAAATTCCAGTGAATACAGTCCCAGTCGATCCAGTCTCTCCTCATATGTCAGTCCTGCCAACCCAGGAATCAGTCTGGTGAACCTTCGCTGCACTCCCTCAATATCAAGAACGTCCTTCCTCATATTAGGAGACCAAAACTGAACACAATATTCCAGGTGAGGCCGCACTAAGGCCCTGTACAACGGCAGTAAGATCTCCCTGCTCCTATACTCAAATCCCCTAGCTACGAAGGTCAACATACCATTTGCCTTCTTCACCGCCTGCTGTACCTGCATGCCAACTTTCAATGACTGATGTACCATGACACACAGGTCTCGTTGCACCTCCCCTTTTCCTAATCTGCCGCCATTCAGATAATATTCTGCCTTCGTATTTTTGCCACCAAAGTGGATAACCTCATATTTATTCACATTATACTGCATCTGCCATGAGTTTGTCCACTCGACTAACCTGTCCAAGTCACTCTGCAGTCTCTTAGCGTCCTCCTCACAACTCACACCGCCAACCAGCCTAGTGTCACCTGAAAACTTGGAGATATTACACTCAAGTCCTTCATCTAAATCATTAATGTATATTGTAAATAGCTGGTGTCCCAGCACCGAGCTCTGCGGCACCCCACTAGTCACTGCCTGCCATTCTGAAAAGGACCCGTTTATCTTGACTCTCTGTTTCCTGTCTGCCAACCAGTACATTACCCCAATATCATGTGTTTTAATTTTGCACACCAATCTCTTGTGTGGGACCTTGTCAAAAGCCTTTTGAAAGTCCAAATACAGCACATCCACTGGTTCTCCCTTGTCCACTCTACTAGTTACATCCTCAAAAAATTCTAGAAGATTTGTCAAGCATGATTTCCCTTTCATAAATCCATGCTGACTTGGACCGATCCCGTCACTGCTTTCCAAATGCGCTGCTATTTCATCTTTAATAATTGATTCCAACATTTTCCCCACTACTGATGTCAGGCTAACCAGTCTATAATTACCCATTTTCTCTTTCCCTCCTTTCTAAAAAAGTGATGTTACATTAACTACCCTCCAGTCCATAGGAACTGATCCCGAGTTGATAGACTGTTGGAAAATGATCACCAATGCATCCGCTATTTCTAGGGCCACTTCCTTAAGTAATCTGGGATGCAGACTATCAGGCCCCAGGGATTTATCGGCCTTCAATCCCATCAATTTCCTTAACAGAATTTCCCACCTAATAAGGATTTCCTTCAGTTCCTCCTTCTCACTGGACCCTCAGCCCCCTAGTATTTCCGGAAGGTTATTTGTGTCTACCTTTATGAAGACAGAACCAAAGTATTTGTTCAACTAGTCTGTCATTTGTTTGTTGCCCATTATGAATTCACCTGAATCTGACTGCAAGGGACCTACGCTTGTCTTCACTAATCTTTTTCTCTTCACATATCTATAGTAGCTTTTGCAGTCAGTTTTTATGTTCCCAGCAAGCTCATACTCTATTTTCCCCCTCCTAATTAAACCCTTTGTCCTCAGGTTTGCTGCTTTTTAGAACATAAGAACATAAGAATTAGGAACAGGAGTAGGCCATCTAGCCCCTCGAGCCTGCTCCGCCATTCAACAAGATCATGGCTGATCTGGCCGTGGACTCAGCTCCATTTACCCGCCCGCTCCCCGTAACACTTAATTCCCTTATTGGTTAAAAATCTATCTATCTGTGATTTGAATACATTCAATGAGCTAGCCTCAACTGCTTCCTTGGGCAGAGAATTCCACAGATTCACAACCCTCTGGGAGAAGAAATTCCTTCTCAACTTGGTTTTAAATTGTCTCCCCCGTATTTTGAGGCTGTGCCCCCTAGTTCTAGTCTCCCCTACCAGTGGAAACAACCTCTCTGCCTCTATCTTGTCTATCCCTTTCATTATTTTAAATGTTTCTATAAGATCACCCCTCATCCTTCTGAACTCCAATGAGTAAAGACCCAGTCTACTCAATCTATCATCATAAGGTAACCCCCTCATCTCCGGAATCAGCCTAGTGAATCGTCTCTGTACCCCCTCCAAGGCTAGTGTATCCTTCCTTTAATAAGGTGACCAAAACTGCATGCAGTGCTCCAGGTGCGGCCTCACCAATACCCTGGTACAATTGCAGCAGGACCTCCCTGCTTTTGTACTCCATCCCTCTCGCAATGAAGGCCAACATTCCATTCGCCTTCCTGATTACCTGCTGCACCTGCAAACTAACTTTTTGGGATTCATGCACAAGGACCAATTGTGGAGCAGTGGAGGCGTGTCCTGCTCAGTTGGAGCTGAGCTGCAGTGAGGAGAGCAGCTACCAACTTTTGCTCCTGTTTGGAAGGCCTGGAGTGAGCCCTGAGACCAGCCCAGGAAGAGAAGGAAGGAAGGGGCTTCACCACCAACTTTCACCCAGAGGGAGAGGAGGAGAAAAGAAAACTTTCCAACTTTTTAACATTTCTGCAAGGAGTTGGAGAGAGGGGGAAAAGACCAACAACAACAACATCCAGTGTGGAAGGAGGGAGACTCTACTATTTCTACAGGTGGGTGTATTGGTGCATTTCCCAAAAGACTTTGTTATATCGGTGGGGGGAGGAAAGAAGACCACTGAGGGCCGGAACATCGCGGGGGGTGTGTGTGTGTGGAAAGTGTGTGTGGGGGCCTTGCTTACAACTAGGCCCCACACACAACTGGACCCCCCCCCCCCAATTGCCTAGCCTGGGATAGCTGGAGCTACCAGGCTGAAGATTTCTTTAATCACCCACTGAACATCGTTAGGAGTGTGTGCCTGGTGGCTCTAGCTGCCCCAGGTGAAGACGTCTTCTCCCCCCACCTGAAGACCAATCCAAAGACTGTGTTTTTGTGTTTTGCCATCTGGGGAGTGCATCCACCCACAGCTGCGAGGGGAGACCTGCCTTCGCAGTTCCCCCCCTCTTCCCACCCCCCTCTCTCTTTCTCCGTTACTCTCTGTTTCTCCCCTCTCTCTCTGAGACCCCTTCCTCCTAAATTAAAAAAAACCCAACAAAACAATTGAGACAACTGAGCAGAGGGAGCAAGGCCTCTCCCCAATTGCCAACTAGGGGAGAGGTGCCTCGTTAAGAGCTCCTCTGCTCAGTCTTTTAGATAAGAGGCCAATTAAGACCATTAAGGCCTGTGACTTTGGGGTGGGTGTAGCCCTTAAAGGGACCCCGTGATGGCGACCCCATCCACGCCGGTGGCAGGGCCAGCGAAGACATATGCGCAGGTGGCAACCGCTTCCACGGCACCTCCTGCGCCACCCGCTGCCCTGCCACCATTCAGATTAATTACCAGAAAACACGGGGTCAAGAGCTACACTCACCCCACAATGAGCATTGAGGAGTGCGTGCGGGCGATTGCTGGGGTAGTCGGCCCCTCGGCCATTGTCGCGGCCTCCAAGATGTCTGGGAAGGCTGTTTTCTTCCTGGGGTCGGAGCGGGCGGTGTCCCTGGCCCTCAAAAAGGGGCTCACGGTGGGCGGGACGTTCCTGCCGGTGGACCCACTCGAGGCCACCGCGCAGAAGGTCATTGTTTCAAACGTCCCGCCCTTTGTTCCCGCTGAGCTCCTCCTCCCTCACCTACACCAACTGGGGGAGGTAAGGTCGGGGATCAACCCCATACCGCTCGGCCTCAGGGAGAACAGCCTGCGCCACGTGTTCTCCTTCCGCCGCCAGCTCTTTGTCCGGCTGGCGCGGGAGGAGACGACGGAGGGGAACTTTAATGTGGTGCACGAGGGGACTGCCTACCGCGTCTTCTGGACGTCGGACGGCGTGCGGTGCCATGCCTGCAGGGAGGTGGGGCACGTTCGAAAGAACTGCCCCGCCTCCAAGGCCGCCAAACCACCGAAGGCGGCCAAGGCTGGCGCCGCTGCCACCCCTCCCCCTAGTTGCGTCCGCGTGCCGGGAGCCGTAGGTGCGCAGGCATTGTCGGAGGCCTTTGTTTTCAGGGCCTCCGGCGGGAGGGAGGGAGAGCGTCCGAACGGAAAGAAGGTGCGGAACAAGGAGATACATCTAGAGGCGGGTCCCCTCAGTGCGCCAGAAAGATTGACCACCGCGCTCGGCCCAACCCAGCCACCGGCGAGCGCGGGGTGCCCTGAGCCCGTGCCCGAGCCCTTGAACAACACCGCAGAGGGACCCGGGCGCGGGCAAGAAAAGGAAAAGGGGGGGGGCGGTGCGGGAGGCCTCGGCAGACATGGAGGTCTCCCTGCCTCAGCGCACCTCCAGCAACAAAAGGAGGCGCCGCTCCGTTGAGGCGGAGGGGGAACAACATCCCTCCGCGGAGGAGTCAGTGCCCGCCGCGTGTCCCGCGTCCCCCACCAGCGCCCCCAAGCAGCGCCGTAGGCGGGAGGAGTCTGTCCCCGGGGAGGGTGAGACAGTCGAGGCTGCCCAGCCTCTGCCTCCCGGGGATGGCGTGGAAGATCTGCCTGTCGTGGGGGGCGTGGGGACCGCGGAGGAATGCATTGCCGCCGGGCCGGGCGTCCCGGGGACTGAGGCGGGCGGGGCCGAAAAGGCCGAACCTGAGCCCGCCCAGCCAACACCCAAGTTCCCCCGGGAGTCGCTCGACCCGGCAGAAACCGAAACAAATGTTTTTTATGACACTGTAGATGCTGGGCCGGGGGGTGGCAGCGGGGAGGGGGAGGAACACCCACCCTCGCCTCTTGCTTTGGAGCTGGAGCACTTGGGGAGCCTGGGGATTTCCTATGGCCGGGTCTCTCCTTGTTCCCCGGTTCCTGGGGCGGAGGGGGAACCCCTTCCGTTGTCATTTCCCGACCCAGCACCATTTTTAAAAGAGCCCAGTGGGGACTCCTCTGCCGACGATCCTGGGGGTGGGATCGGGGCAGAGCCAGGGCCGGTTGGAGCGGCCGGGTCATTTGCCGTACCTTGTGCGGTCGATGGGCCGGTTGCTGGCAGCCACCTCCTGGAGGAGGACGGGGACTCGGTGGGGGACGCGGGTGAAAACCTAGAGACCACCGCCAGCGAGGCGGTGGATCTGCTCGCGGCCGCCGCCGAGACCATCCTCATTCCTGCAAAGGAACTCCGGGACTTTTTGGCCCAGAGCCGGGGTCACTGCAATCAAGCCCGACTGGCCCTGGAAAAATGGTCCGAGCCAGAGCTGATCAAGGGGTCCGTCCGCGCCGCCGTTAAAACCTTGGCCGCGGGCGGGCCCTTGACAAAGGCGCAACACCTTGATCTGCGCGAGCTCGAGGGACTCCTCGCTGGGCTGTGGAGGGAGCGGAGTTCAACAAAAGACTCCGCTCCCTCCCCCACAATAGGTTAAGGTAGAGGTTGCACTATGCTTTTGCCATGAAGATAACCATAGCCAGCCTCAACATCAACGGCGGCAGAGGGGCACGCCGTAGATTTGACAATTTTTCGCTCCTGCGGGAGGGGAAATATGCGGTGTGCTTCCTGCAAGAAACCCACACCGTTCCGGGAGACGAAGCCACGTGGCTCCTGGAATGGCAAGGAGAGGTCCGCATGAGCCACCTCACCGCCATTTCTAGTGGGGTGGCCATCTTGCTGGGCCCGCATTTTCAGCCGGAGAACTTGGGGGTCGAGGAGCCCGTGCCAGGCCGCTTGCTGCACGTAACGGTTCGCCTGGGGGATGTGCCGCTCCATCTCGTGAACGTGTACGCCCCTCAGCCCGGCCCGCAGCAAACGCGCTTCTTTGAAGAGGTGTCCGCTCTTCTTGGCTCCGTCGACGTCGGCGACTGCATTGTCCTCGGGGGGGATTTTAACTGCACCCTCGAGGCGAGGGACCGCTCCGGTGCCCCGCAGTGCATGACGGCGATGGAGAAGTTGAGGGACCTGGTCGGGTCCTTCGACTTGGTGGACGTCTGGCGAAATCTCCACCCCGACTCCAGCGCCTTTACTTGGGAGAGGCCTGGAGTAGGATGGTCTAGAGTCGACCGCCTTTACGTGTCTCGGGCGTACGTTTCCTGCGTCCCGGCGGCCTCCATGCGGCCGGTGCCGTGTTCGGACCACCACCTGGTGTGGGCGGAGCTCGCTTCGCTCCGCGCGAGGACGGGGTCCGCGTACTGGCACTTTAACAACCGGCTGCTGGAGGACGTGCGGTTCCAGGACTCGTTCCGTCGATTCTGGTCCGACTGGAGAAGGAAGCAGGGGGGCTTCCCCTCCTTGAGGCTATGGTGGGACGTGGGCAAGGCTCACGTCCGCGTCTTCTGTCAAGAGTACGCGAGGGGGTCGACCAAGAGGCGGGCGGCCAGAATCGGGCGCCTAGAAAAAGAGGTGCTCGACCTGGAAGCCCGTCTCGGTCAAGTCGTCCAGGACCCGGCCCTGCGGACGGTGTACGAAGCGAAGAAGGCCGCGCTGAAGGACCTGCAGCTCGTCGGGTCCCGAGGCGCGTTCGTGAGGTCGCGGATCCGGTTCCTGCGGGATCTGGACCGCGGCTCCCCCTTCTTCTACTCGCTGGAAAAAAGGCAGAGTGTCCGTAAGCAGCTCTTGACGCTGCTGGCCGACGACGGCTCTCTCGTCTCGGATCCGGAGGGCGTCAACAACAGGGCCCGTGAATATTACGGGGTTCTGTTCTCTCCGGATCCGTCCAGCGAGGAAGCGCGTAGAGTTTTGTGGGAGGACCTGCCGAAGGTCAGCCCGGAGGGCGCCGAAAATCTGGAAGCTCCGCTAAGCCTGGCGGAGCTGACCGGTGCCCTCGCCCGGCTCTCGAGGGGAAAATCCCCGGGGCTGGACGGGCTGACCGTGGAGTTCCACAGGGCGTTCTGGGACGTCCTGGGGAGCGACTACGCGCGGGTCCTGGGGGAAAGTCTGGCGACCGGGGAGATGCCCCTCTCTTGGCGCAGGGCAGTCATCGTCCTGCTGCCTAAGAAGGGCGATCTCCGCCTCCTTAAGAACTGGCGCCCGGTCTCCCTCCTCAGCACGGACTACAAAATCTTCGCCAGGGCGATGTCTGCTCGCCTTGGTGCCGTGCTGGACCACATGATCCACCCCGACCAGTCCTACACGGTCCCGGGCCGGACAATCCACGATAACATCCATCTGGTCCGGGACCTCATCCATTGTTCCCAGGAGGCTGGTCTGTCGGTCGCCTTCCTATCCCTCGACCAAGAGAAGGCGTTCGACAGGGTGGATCACGACTATCTGCTCGGAACTCTGCGCGCTTTCGGGTTCGGGACGCATTTCGTCGCCCGGATCCGACTTTTGTACGCCGCCACGGAGTGTTTGATTAAGGTTAACGGGTCCTTGACGGCGCCCCTTCGCTTTAGGAGAGGGGTGCGCCAGGGATGCCCCATGTCCGGCCAGTTATACGCCGTTTGCGTGGAGCCTTTCCTGCGCCTCTTGCCGACGAGGTTGACGGGACTGGCTCTGCAAGGGCCAGGCGTGGAGGTCGTCCTCTCGGCTTACGCCGATGACGTGCTCCTCGCGATAGAGGATCCCGCTGACCTGCGGAGGATGCGTGAGTGCCAGGAGATTTACTCGGCCGCGTCCTCCGCCAGGATCAACTGGGAGAAATGTTCCGGACTCCTGGTGGGTCAGTGGCGGGTGGACTCCCTGCCGGAGGAGCTCAGGCCTTTTGCCTGGAGCACGACCCATCTCCTCAATCTGGGAGTCTACCTTAGCCCCGACGAGGGAGCCTGGCCGGCGAACTGGCAGGAGCTGGAGGCCAAGGTCGCCGCTCGCCTAGGGCGCTGGACAGGACTGCTCCGAGTGCTGTCCTACAGGGGTCGAGCGCTAGTCATAAACCAGCTGGTGGCCGCAATGCTGTGGTACCGGCTGGTCACTTTGACCCCTCCCCCTGCGTTTGTCGCCAAGATACAGAAGAAGCTGGTGGACTTCTTCTGGAACAACAGGAAGCACTGGGTCTCTGCTGCGGTCTTGAGTCTCCCGCTTGAGGAGGGCGGTCAGTCGTTGGTGTGCGTCAGCGCCCAGCTCGCGACTTTCCGTCTTCAGACCCTGCAGAGATACCTTTACGTCGAGCCCCCTCCTAGGTGGTGTGCTCTGGCGAGGTATTTCTTCCGCCAGCAGCGCGACCTCAATTATGACACGCAGCTCCTGTTTGTGAACTTGGGGGGTGCCAGGACCGCCCTCCGGGAGCTGCCTGTCTTTTACAGGGAACTCATCAGGGTCTGGAACAAAGTCTCCACCAAGCGCAGCTCTCCGCCGGCTGGAGTGGCGGCCATCCTGCAGGAGCCGCTGCTCGGGAATCCGTACCTCCACGGCCGAGGTTTTATGTGGCGGTCGGAAGAGAGGGCTGTGGCTGGTGAGGTGACCAGGGTCAGGGACCTGCTCGATGGCGGAGGAGCGGGCTGGATGGCGCCAGACACGCTGGCGCGGCGCCTAAATTCTGCCAACGTCCGCCACGCGGCCGATGCCATCGAGTCGCTAAAAACAGCTCTGGGCCCTGACTCCGTTAGGTGCATCGAGGAGGCTCAAGCACGTGGGGAGATCCCGTCCGAACTGACCCCCGTCCGGACGGAATTCCTCATCGGCGCCAAACCCCGGAACCTCCCTCGGGGGCCGGCGCCTCACAACTTGAGCCGCCTCGGGGAAATCTCCTCCGCGCCTTTCAGTTCCGCGCGGAGGGGTTTCCTGTACGGGCTGCTCCTGCACACCCTCAACTTTGCCATCCTCGCCGGCCGTCCGGACACGCCATGGCGTACCATCTTGCCGTCCGGAGGAGGCGGGGGTCCCCGATGGAGGGCACTCTACGCAGGGGTCCTCCCACTATTCATCGGGGACTTGGCCTGGAGGGTGGTGCACGGAGCAGTGCCGTGCAACAAATTTTTAAGCCGGTTCACGGACTCCCAGACCGCCTGCAATTTCTGCGGTCTGGAGGAGTCCGTGTTCAATGTTTTTATTGAGTGCACGAGGTTGCAGCCCCTGTTCCATTATTTGAAGGGGCTGCTCCTGAAATTCTGGCTGCACTTCAGTCCCACTCTCCTGATCTTTGGGCACCCTGTGCGGAGGGGAGCGGGTAGGTCCGAAGGCCTCCTCGTAGGACTGCTCCTGGGCACGGCCAAGGGTGCCATCAGCCGGTCCAGGCAGCGGGCGGTCGAGGGGGTCGTTCAACCTGACTGCCTGCCTCTCTTCCGCTCTTACATCCGGTCCAGGGTGTCCTTGGAGATGGAGCACGCGGTGTCCACCGGTACGCTTGCGGCCTTCCGCGAGAGGTGGGCACCGGAGGGACTGGAGTGCATCATCACGCCCGGCAACCAAATTTTAATTTGATTTTACGTTTTTAAGTTTAATTTGTTTTAATTGCCGGTGCTTTTAGTGTCCCCCTTCCCTTTTATAGGGGGCACTGGGGAAAATTGTGATTTTAGTGCCCCAAAAAAAAAACCAAAAAAAGAAAAACACAAAAAAAAACAAAAAAAGGGGGGAAAAAAAAGGGCCTTGTAAATGTCTGGAGTGTCACCCAGGTCGGGTGGCACCGTTTAATGTTTTATGTTTTCGCAGGTAAACTCAAAAGAGTTTCATGCACAAGGACCAATTGTGGAGCAGTGGAGGCGTGTCCTGCTCAGTTGGAGCTGAGCTGCAGTGAGGAGAGCAGCTACAAACTTTTGCTCCTGTTTGGAAGGCCTGGAGTGAGCCCTGAGACCAGCCCAGGAAGAGAAGGAAGGAAGGGGCTTCACCACCAACTTTCACCCAGAGGGAGAGGAGGAGAAAAGAAAACTTTCCAACTTTTTAACATTTCTGCAAGGAGTTGGAGAGAGGGGAAAAAGACCAACAACAACAACATCCAGTGTGGAAGGAGGGAGACTCTACTATTTCTACAGGTGGGTGTATTGGTGCATTTCCCAAAAGACTTTTTTATATCGGTGGGGGGAGGAAAGAAGACCACTGAGGGCCGGAACATCGCGGGGGGTGTGTGTGTGTGGAAAGTGTGTGTGGGGGCCTTGCTTACAACTAGGCCCCACACACAACTGGACCCCCCCCCCCAATTGCCTAGCCTGGGATAGCTGGAGCTACCAGGCTGAAGATTTCTTTAATCACCCACTGAACATCGTTAGGAGTGTGTGCCTGGTGGCTCTAGCTGCCCCAGGTGAAGACGTCTTCTCCCCCCACCTGAAGACCAATCCAAAGACTGTGTTTTTGTGTTTTGCCATCTGGGGAGTGCACCCACCCACAGCTGCGAGGGGAGACCTGCCCTCGCAGTTCCCCCCCTCTTCCCACCCCCCTCTCTCTTTCTCCGTTACTCTCTGTTTCTCCCCTCTCTCTCTGAGACCCCTTCCTCCTAAATTAAAAAAAACCCAACAAAACAATTGAGACAACTGAGCAGAGGGAGCAAGGCCCCTCCTCAATTGCCAACTAGGGGAGAGGTGCCTCGTTAAGAGCTCCTCTGCTCAGTCTTTTAGATAAGAGGCCAATTAAGACCATTAAGGCCTGTGACTTTGGGGTGGGTGTAGCCCTTAAAGGGACCCCGTGATGGCGACCCCATCCACGCCGGTGGCAGGGCCAGCGAAGACATATGCGCAGGTGGCAACCGCTTCCACGGCACCTCCTGCGCCACCCGCTGCCCTGCCACCATTCAGATTAATTACCAGAAAACACGGGGTCAAGAGCTACACTCACCCCACAATGAGCATTGAGGAGTGCGTGCGGGCGATTGCTGGGGTAGTCGGCCCCTCGGCCATTGTCGCGGCCTCCAAGATGTCTGGGAAGGCTGTTTTCTTCCTGGGGTCGTTACGGGCGGTGTCCCTGGCCCTCGAAAAGGGGCTCACGGTGGGCGGGACGTTCCTGCCGGTGGACCCACTCGAGGCCACCGCGCAGAAGGTCATCGTTTCAAACGTCCCGCCCTTTGTTCCCGCTGAGCTCCTCCTCCCTCACCTACACCAACTGGGGGAGGTAAGGTCGGGGATCAACCCCATACCGCTCGGCCTCAGGGAGAACAGCCTGCGCCACGTGTTCTCCTTCCGCCGCCAGCTCTTTGTCCGGCTGGCGCGGGAGGAGACGACGGAGGGGAACTTTAATGTGGTGCACGAGGGGACTGCCTACCGCGGCTTTTGGATGTCGGACGGCGTGCGGTGCCATGCCTGCAGGGAGGTGGGGCACGTTCGAAAGAACTGCCCCGCCTCCAAGGCCGCCAAACCACCGAAGGCGGCCAAGGCTGGCGCCGCTGCCACCCCTCCCCCTAGTTGCGTCCGCGTGCCGGGAGCCGTAGGTGCGCAGGCATTGTCGGAGGCCTTTGTTTTCAGGGCCTCCGGCGGGAGGGAGGGAGAGCGTCCGAACGGAAAGAAGGCGCGGAACAAGGAGATACATCTAGAGGCGGGTCCCCTCAGTGCGCCAGAAAGATTGACCACCGCGCTCGGCCCAACCCAGCCACCGGCGAGCGCGGGGTGCCCTGAGCCCGTGCCCGAGCCCTTGAACAACACCGCAGAGGGGCCCGGGCGCGGGCAAGAAAAGGAAAAGGGGGGGGCGCTGCGGGAGGCCTCGGCAGACATGGAGGTCTCCCTGCCTCAGCGCACCTCCAGCAACAAAAGGAGGCGCCGCTCCGTTGAGGCAGAGGGGGAACAACATCCCTCCGCGGAGGAGTCGGTGCCCGCCGCGTGTCCCGCGTCCCCCACCAGCGCCCCCAAGCAGCGCCGTAGGCGGGAGGAGTCTGTCCCCGGGGAGGGTGAGACAGTCGAGGCTGACCAGCCTCTGCCTCCCGGGGATGGCGTGGAAGATCTGCCTGTCGTGGGGGGCGTGGGGACCGCGGAGGAATGCATTGCCGCCGGGCCGGGCGTCCCGGGGACTGAGGCGGGCGGGGCCGAAAAGGCCGAACCTGAGCCCGCCCAGCCAACACCCAAGTTCCCCCGGGAGTCGCTCGACCCGGCAGAAACCGAAACAAATGTTTTTTATGACACTGTAGATGCTGGGCCGGGGGGTGGCAGCGGGGAGGGGGAGGAACACCCACCCTCGCCCCTTGCTTTGGAGCTGGAGCACTTGGGGAGCCTGGGGATTTCCTATGGCCGGGTCTCTCCTTGTTCCCCGGTTCCTGGGGCGGAGGGGGAACCCCTTCCGCTGTCATTTCCCGATTCAGCACCATTTTTAAAAGAGCCCAGTGGGGACTCCTCTGCCGACGATCCTGGGGGTGGGATCGGGGCAGAGTCAGGGCCGGTTGGAGCGGCCGGGTCATTTGCCGTACCTTGTGCGGTCGATGGGCCGGTTGCTGGCAGCCACCTCCCGGAGGAGGACGGGGACTCGGTGGGGGACGCGGGTGAAAACCTAGAGACCACCGCCAGCGAGGCGGTGGATCTGCTCGCGGCCGCCGCCGAGACCATCCTCATTCCTGCAAAGGAACTCCGGGACTTTTTGGCCCAGAGCCGGGGTCACTGCAACCAAGCCCGACTGGCCCTGGAAAAATGGTCCGAGCCAGAGCTAATCAAGTGGTCCGTCCGCGCCGCCGTTAAAACCTTGGCCGCGGGCGGGCCCTTGACAAAGGCGCAACACCTTGATCTGCGCGAGCTCGAGGGACTCCTCGCTGGGCTGCGGAGGGAGCGGAGTTCAACAAAAGACTCCGCTCCCTCCCCCACAATAGGTTAAGGTAGAGGTTGCACTATGCTTTTGCCATGAAGATAACCATAGCCAGCCTCAACATCAACGGCGGCAGAGGGGCACGCCGTAGATTTGACAATTTTTCGCTCCTGCAGGATGGGAAATATGCGGTGTGCTTCCTGCAAGAAACCCACACCGTTCCGGGAGACGAAGCCACGTGGCTCCTGGAATGGCAAGGAGAGGTCCGCATGAGCCACCTCACCGCCATTTCTAGTGGGGTGGCCATCTTGCTGGGCCCGCATTTTCAGCCGGAGATCTTGGGGGTCGAAGAGCCCGTGCCAGGCCGCTTGCTGCACGTAACGGTTCACCTGGGGGACGTGCCGCTCCATCTCGTGAACGTGTACGCCCCTCAGCCCGGCCCGCAGCAAACGCGCTTCTTTGAAGAGGTGTCCGCTCTTCTTGGCTCCGTCGACGTCGGCGACTGCATTGTCCTCGGGGGGGATTTTAACTGCACCCTCGAGGCGAGGGACAGCTCCGGTGCCCCGCAGTGCATGACGGCGATGGAGAAGTTGAGGGACCTGGTCGGGTCCTTCGACTTGGTGGACGTCTGGCGAAATCTCCACCCCGACTCCAGCGCCTTTACTTGGGTGAGGCCTGGAGTAGGATGCTCCAGAGTCGACCGCCTTTACGTGTCTCGGGCGTACGTTTCCTGCGTCCCGGCGGCCTCCATGCGGCCGGTGCCGTGTTCGGACCACCACCTGGTGTGGGCGGAGCTCGCTTCGCTCCGCGCGAGGACGGGGTCCGCGTACTGGCACTTTAACAACCGGCTGCTGGAGGACGTGCGGTTCCAGGACTCGTTCCGTCGATTCTGGTCCGACTGGAGAAGGAAGCAGGGGGGCTTCCCCTCCTTGAGGCTATGGTGGGATGTGGGCAAGGCTCACGTCCGCGTCTTCTGTCAAGAGTACGCGAGGGGGTCGACCAAGAGGCGGGCGGCCAGAGTCGGGCGCCTAGAAAAAGAGGTGCTCGACCTGGAAGCCCGTCTCGGTCAAGTCGTCCAGGACCCGGCCCTGCGGACGGTGTACGAAGCGAAGAAGGCCGCGCTGAAGGACCTGCAGCTCGTCGGGTCCCGAGGCGCGTTCGTGAGGTCGCGGATCCGGTTCCTGCGGGATCTGGACCGTGGCTCCCCCTTCTTCTACTCGCTGGAAAAAAGGCAGAGTGTCCGTAAGCAGCTCTTGACGCTGCTGGCCGACGACGGCTCTCTCGTCTCGGATCCGGAGGGCGTCAACAACAGGGCCCGTGAATATTACGGGGCTCTGTTCTCTCCGGATCCGTCCAGCGAGGAAGCGCGTAGAGTTTTGTGGGAGGACCTGCCGAAGGCCAGCCGAAAATCTGGAAGCTCCGCTAAGCCTGGCTCTCGAGGGGAAAATCCCCGGGGCTGGACGGGCTGACCGTGGAGTTCCACAGGGCGTTCTGGGACGTCCTGGGGGGCGACTACGCGCGGGTCCTGGGGGAAAGTCTGGCGACCGGGGAGATGCCCCTCTCTTGGCGCAGGGCAGTCATCGTCCTGCTGCCTAAGAAGGGCGATCTCCGCCTCCTTAAGAACTGGCGCCCGGTCTCCCTCCTCAGCACGGACTACAAAATCTTCGCCAGGGCGATGTCTGCTCGCCTTGGTGCCGTGCTGGACCACATGATCCACCCCGACCAGTCCTACACGGTCCCGGGCCGGACAATCCACGATAACATCCATCTGGTCCGGGAACTCATCCATTGTTCCCAGGAGGCTGGTCTGTCGGTCGCCTTCCTATCCCTCGACCAAGAGAAGGCGTTCGACAGGGTGGATCACGACTATCTGCTCGGAACTCTGCGCGCTCTCGGGTTCGGGACGCATTTCGTCGCCCAGATCCGACTTTTGTACGCCGCCGTGGAGTGTCTGATTAAGGTTAACGGGTCCTTGACGGCGCCCCTTCGCTTTAGGAGAGGGGTGCGCCAGGGATGCCCCATGTCCGGTCAGTTATACGCTGTTTGCGTGGAGCCTTTCCTGCGCCTCTTGCGGACGAGGTTGACGGGACTGGCTCTGCAAGGGCCGGGCGTGGAGGTCGTCCTCTCGGCTTACGCCGATGACGTGCTCCTCGCGGTAGAGGATCCCGCTGACCTGCGGAGGATGCGTGAGTGCCAGGAGATTTACTCGGCCGCGTCCTCCGCCAGGATCAACTGGGAGAAATGTTCCGGACTCCTGGTGGGTCAGTGGCGGGTGGACTCCCTGCCGGAGGAGCTCAGGCCTTTTGCCTGGAGCACGACCCATCTCCTCTATCTGGGAGTCTACCTTAGCCCCGACGAGGGAGCCTGGCCGGCGAACTGGCAGGAGCTGGATGCCAAGGTCACCACTCGCCTAGGGCGCTGGACAGGACTGCTCCGAGTGCTGTCCGACAGGGTCGAGCGCTAGTCATAAACCAGCTGGTGGCCGCAATGTTGTGGTACCGGCTGGTCACTTTGACCCCTCCCCCTACGTTTGTCGCCAAGATACAGAAGAAGCTGGTGGACTTCTTCTGGAACAACAGGAAGCACTGGGTCTCTGCCGCGGTCTTGAGTCTCCCGCTTGAGGAGGGCGGTCAGCCGTTGGTGTGCGTCAGCGCCCAGCTCGCGACTTTCCGTCTTCAGACCCTGCAGAGATACCTTTACGTCGAGCCCCCTCCTAGGTGGTGTGCTCTGGCGAGGTATTTCTTCCGCCAGCAGCGCGACCTCAATTATGACACGCAGCTCCTGTTTGTGAACTTGGGGGGTGCCAGGACCGGCCACCGGGAGCTGCCTGTCTTTTACAGGGAACTCATCAGGGTCTGGAACAAAGTCTTCACCAAGCGCAGCTCTCCGCCGGCTGGAGTGGCGGCCGTCCTGCAGGAACCGCTGCTCGGGAATCCGTACCTCCACGACCGAGGTTTTATGTGGCGGTCGGAAGAGAGGGCTGTGGCTGGTGAGGTGACCAGGGTCAGGGACCTGCTCGATGGCGGAGGAGCGGGCTGGATGGCGCCAGACACGCTGGCGCGGCGCCTAAATTCTGCCAACGTCCGCCACGCGGCCGATGCCATCGAGTCGCTAAAAACAGCTCTGGGCCCTGACTCCGTTAGGTGCATCGAGGAGGCTCAAGCACGTGGGGAAATCCCGTCCGAACTGACCCCCGTCCGGACGGAATTCCTCATCGGCGCCAAACCCCGGAACCTCCCTCGGGGGCCGGCGCCTCACAACTTGAGCCGCCTCGGGGAAATCCCCTCCGTGCCTTTCAGTTCCGCGCGGAGGGCTTTCCTGTACGGGCTGCTCCTGCACACCCTCAACTTTGCCATCCTCGCCGGCCGTCCGGACACGCCATGGCGTACCATCTTGCCGTCCGGAGGAGGCGGGGGTCCCCGATGGAGGGCACTTTACGCAGGGGTCCTCCCACTATTCATCGGGGACTTGGCCTGGAGGGTGGTGCACGGAGCAGTGCCGTGCAACAAATTTTTTAAGCCGGTTCACGGACTCCCAGGCCGCCTGCAATTTCTGCGGTCTGGAAGAGTCCGTGTTCCATGTTTTTATGGAATGCACAAGGTTGCAGCCCCTGTTTTATTATTTGAAGGGGCTGCTCCTGAAATTCTGGCTGCACTTCAGTCCCACTCTCCTGATCTTTGGGCACCCTGTGCGGAGGGGAGCGGGTAGGTCCGAAGGCCTCCTCGTAGGACTGCTCCTGGGCACGGCCAAGGGTGCCATCAGCCGGTCCAGGCAGCGGGCGGTCGAGGGGGTCGTTCAACCTGACTGCCTGCCTCTCTTCCGCTCTTACATCCGGTCCAGAGTGTCCTTGGAGATGGAGCACGCGGTGTCCACCGGTACGCTCGCGGCCTTCCGCGAGAGGTGGGCACCGGAGGGACTGGAGTGCATCATCACGCCCGGCAACCAAATTTTAATTTGATTTGACGTTTTAAAGTTTAATTTGTTTTAATTGCCGGAGCTTTTAGTGTCCCCCTCCCCTTTTATAGGGGGCCCTGGAAAAAATTTGATTTTATCGCCCCAAAAAAAAACCAAAAAAAAAAGGAAAAAAAAAAAAAGGGGCCTTGAAAATGTCTGCTGTGTCACCCAGGCGGGTGGCACGGTTTAATGTTGATGTTTATTTTCAGGTAAACTCAAAAGAGTTTCATGCACAAGGACCAATTGTGGAGCAGTGGAGGCGTGTCCTGCTCAGTTGGAGCTGTGAACAGTGAGGAGAGCAGCTACCAACTTTTGCTCTTGCCTGGAGAGCCCTGAGAACAGTCCAGGAAGAGAAGGAAGGAAGGGGCTTCACCACCAACTTTCACCCAGAGGGAGAGGAGGAAGGCAGAAAACTTTTACTCACTTTACCATTTCTACAAGGAGTTGGAGAGAGGGGGAAAGACCAACAACAAACATCCAGTGTGGAAGGAGGGAGACTCTACCATTTCTACAGGTGGGTGTGGGTGCATTTCCCAAAAAGACTTTGTTATATCGGTGGGGGGAGGAAAGAAGACCACTGAGGGCCGGAACATCGCGGGGGGTGTGTGTGTGTGGAAGTGTGTGTGGAGGCCTTGCTTACAACTAGGCCCCCCCCACAATTGAAACCCCCCCCCACATTTGCCTAGCCTGGGATAGCTGGAGCTACCAGGCTGAAGATTTTTCTTAATCACCCTATTAACATCGTTAGGAGTGTGTGCCTGGTGGCTCGAGCTGCCCCAGGTGAAGACGTCTTCTCCCCTCACCTGAAGACCACCCCAAAGACTATTTGTGTTTTGCCATCTGGGGATTGCACCCACCCACAGCTGCGAGGGGAGACCTGCCCTCGCAGTTCCCCCCCGCTTCCCAACCCCCCCTCTCTCTTTCTCTGTTACTCTCTGTTTCTCCCCTCTCTCTCTGAGAGCCCTTCCTTCCAAATTACAAAAAAAAAACAATTGAGACAACTGAGCAGAGGGAGCAAGGCCCCTCCCCAATTGCCAACTAGGGGAGAGGTGCGCCTCATTAAGAGCTCCTCTGCTCAGTCTATATACGAGGCCAATAAAGACCATTAAGGCATGTGACTTTGGGGTGGGTGTAGCCCTTAAAGGGACCCTGTGATGGCGACACCATCCACGCCGGTGGCAGGGCCAGCGAGGACATATGCGCAGGCGGTGTCCACATCCACGGCACCTCCTGCACCACCCGCTGCCCTGCCACCTTTCAGACTTATAACCAGGAAACACGGGGTCAAGAGCTACACTCACCCCACAATGAGCATCGAGGAGTGCGTGCGGGCGATGGCTGGGGTAGTCGACCCCTCGGCCATTGTCGCAGCCTCCAAGATATCTGGGAAGGCTGTGTTCTTCCTGGGGTCGGAGCGAGCGGTGTCCCTGGCCCTCGAAAAGGGGCTCACGGTGGGCGGGACGTTCCTGCCGGTGGATCCTCTCGAGGCCACCGCGCAGAGGGTCATCGTGTCGAACGTCCCGCCCTTTGTTCCCGCTGAGCTCCTCCTCCCTCACCTACAACAACTGGGGGAGGTAAGGTCAGGGATCAACCCCATACCGCTCGGCCTCAGGGAGAACAGCCTGCGCCACGTGTTCTCCTTCCGCCGCCAGCTCTTTGTCCGGCTGGCGCGGGAGGAGATGACGGAAGGGCACTTCAATGTGGTGCACGAGGGGACTGCCTACCGCGTCTTCTGGACGTCGGGCGGCGTGCGGTGCCATGCCTGCAGGGAGGTGGGGCACGATCGCAAGAACTGCCCCGCCTCCAAGGCCGCCAGACCACCGAGGGCGGCCAAGGCTGGCGCCACCGCCACCCCTCCCCCTAGTAGCGTCCGCGTGCCAGGAGCTGTGGGTGCGCGGGCATCGCCGGGGGCCTTTGCTTTCACGGCCTCTGGCGGGGGGGGAGGGAGAGAGTCCGATCGGAAAGAAGGCGCGGGGGAGGGCGAAACATCCCGAGGCGGGTCCCCTCGGTGCGCCAGACAGCTTGAACACCGCGCTCAACCCAACCCAGTCACCGGCGAGCGCGGGGTGCCCTGAGCCCGTGCCTGAGCCCTTGACCAATACCACAGAGGGGCTCGGGCGCGGGCAAGAAAAGGAAAAGGGGGAGGTGGAGCGGGAGGCCTCGGCAGACATGGAGGTCTCCCTGCCTCTGCGCGCCCCCAGGAACAAAAGGAGGCGTGGCTCCGATGAGGCGGAGGGTGAACAACATCCCTCCGCGGAGGAGTCGGTGCCCGCCGCGTGTCCCGCGTCCCCAACCAGCGCCCCCAAGCTGCGCTGTAGGCGAGAGGAGTCTGTCCCCGGGGAGGGTGAGACAGTCGAGGCTGCCCAGCCTCTGTCTCCCGGGGATGGCGTGGAAGATCTGCCTGTCGTGGGGGGCGTGGGGCCAGCGGAGGAATGCATTGCCGCCGGGCCAGGCGTCCCGGAGACTGAGGCGGGCGGGGCCGAAAAGGCCGAACCTGAGCCCGCCCAGCCAATACACAACTTCCCCCGGGAGTCGCTCGACCCGGCAGAAAATGAAATTCAGGATTTTAACGACACTGTAAATGCTGGGCCGGGGGGTGGCAGCGGTGAGGGGGAGGAACACCCACCCTCGCCCCTTACTTTGGAGCTGGAGCACTTGGGGAGCCTGGGGATTTCCTATGGCCCGGTCTCTCCTTGTTCCCCGGTTCCTGGGGCGGAGGGGGAACCCCTTCCGCTGTCGTTTCCCGACCCAGCACCGTTTTTAAAAGAGCCCAGTGGGGACTCCTCTGCCGACGATCCTGGGGGTGGGATCGGGGCAGAGCCAGGGCCGGTTGGAGCGGCCGGGTCATTTGCCGTACCTTGTGCGGTCGATGGGCCGGCTGCTGGCGGCCACCTCCCGGAGGAGGACGGGGACTCGGTGGGGGACGCGGGAGAAGAACTAGAGACCACCGCCAGGGAGGCGGTGGATCTGCTCGCGGCCGCCGCTGAGGCCCTCCTCATTCCTGCAAAGGAACTCCGGGACTTTTTGGCCCAGAGCCGGGGTCGCTGCGACCAAGCCCGACTGGCCCTGGAAAAATGGTCCGAGCCAGAGCTGATCAAGGGGTCCGTCCGCGCCGCCGCTAAAACCTTGGCCGCGGGCGGGCCCTTGACAAAGGAGCAACACCTTGAGCTGCGCGAGCTCGAGGGACTCCTCGCTGGGCTGCGGAGGGAGCTGAGTTCAACAAAAGACTCCGCTCCCTCCCCCACAATAGGTTAAGGTGGAGGTTGCACTATGTTTTTGCCATGAAGATAACCATAGCCAGCCTCAACATCAACGGCGGCAGAAGGGCACGCCGTAGATTTGACAATTTTTCGCTCCTGCGGGAGGGGAAATATGCGGTGTGCTTCCTGCAAGAAACCCACACCGTTCCGGGAGACGAAGCCACGTGGCTCCTGGAATGGCAAGGAGAGGTCCGCATGAGCCACCTCACCGCCATTTCTAGTGGGGTGGCCATCTTGCTGGGCCCGCATTTTCAGCCGGAGATCTTGGGGGTCGAGGAGCCCGTGCCAGGCCGCTTGCTGCACGTAACGGTTCGCCTGGGGGACGTGCCGCCCCATCTCGTGAACGTGTACGCCCCTCAGCCCGGCCCGCAGCAAACGCGCTTCTTTGAAGAGGTGTCCGCTCTTCTTGGCTCCGTCGACGTCGGCGACTGCATTGTCCTCGGGGGGGATTTTAACTGCACCCTCGAGGCGAGGGACCGCTCCGGTGCCCCGCAGTGCATGACGGCGATGGAGAAGTTGAGGGACCTGGTCGGGTCCTTCGACTTGGTGGACGTCTGGCGAAATCTCCACCCCGACTCCAGCGCCTTTACTTGGGAGAGGCCTGGAGTAGGATGGTCTAGAGTCGACCGCCTTTACGTGTCTCTGGCGTACGTTTCCTGCGTCCCGGCGGCCTCCATGCGGCCGGTGCCATGTTCGGACCACCACCTGGTGTGGGCGGAGCTCGCTTCGCTCCGCGCGAGGACGGGGTCCGCGTACTGGCACTTTAACAACCGGCTGCTGGAGGACGTGCGGTTCCAGGACTCGTTCCGTCGATTCTGGTCCGACTGGAGAAGGAAGCAGGGGGGCTTCCCCTCCTTGAGGCTATGGTGGGACGTGGGCAAGGCTCACGTCCGCGTCTTCTGTCAAGAGTACGCGAGGGGGTCGACCAAGAGGCGGGCGGCCAGAGTCGGGCGCCTAGAAAAAGAGGTGCTCGACCTGGAAGCCCGTCTCGGTCAAGTCGTCCAGGACCCGGCCCTGCTGACGGTGTACGAAGCGAAGAAGGCCGCGCTGAAGGACCTGCAGCTCGTCGGGTCCCGAGGCGCGTTCGTGAGGTCGCGGATCCGGTTCCTGCGGGATCTGGACCGCGGCTCCCCCTTCTTCTACTCGCTGGAAAAAAGGCAGAGTGTCCGTAAGCAGCTCTTGACACTGCTGGCCGACGACGGCTCTCTCGTCTCGGATCCGGAGGGCGTCAACAACAGGGCCCGTGAATATTACGGGGCTCTGTTCTCTCCGGATCCGTCCAGCGAGGAAGCGCGTAGAGTTTTGTGGGAGGACCTGCCGAAGGTCAGCCCGGAGGGCGCCGAAAATCTGGAAGCTCCGCTAAGCCTGGCGGAGCTGACCGGTGCCCTCGCCCGGCTCTCGAGGGGAAAATCCCCGGGGCTGGACGGGCTGACCGTGGAGTTCCACAGGGCGTTCTGGGACGTCCTGGGGAGCGACTACGCGCGGGTCCTGGGGGAAAGTCTGGCGACCGGGGAGATGCCCCTCTCTTGGCGCAGGGCAGTCATCGTCCTGCTGCCTAAGAAGGGCGATCTCCGCCTCCTTAAGAACTGGCGCCCGGTCTCCCTCTTCAGCACGGACTACAAAATCTTCGCCAGGGCGATGTCTGCTCGCCTTGGTGCCGTGCTGGACCACATGATCCACCCCGACCAGTCCTACACGGTCCCGGGCCGGACAATCCACGATAACATCCATCTGGTCCGGGACCTCATCCATTGTTCCCAGGAGGCTGGTCTGTCGGTCACCTTCCTATCCCTCGACCAAGAGAAGGCGTTCGACAGGGTGGATCACGACTATCTGCTCGGAACTCTGCGCGCTTTCGGGTTCGGGACGCATTTCGTCGCCCGGATCCGACTTTTGTACGCCGTCGCGGAGTGTCTGATTAAGGTTAACGGGTCCTTGACGGCGCCCCTTCGCTTTAGGAGAGGGGTGCGCCAGGGATGCCCCATGTCCGGCCAGTTATACGCCGTTTGCGTGGAGCCTTTCCTGCGCCTCTTGCAAGGGCCGGGCGTGGAGGTCGTCCTCTCGGCTTACGCCGATGACGTGCTCCTCGCGGTAGAGGATCCCGCTGACGTCCGAGGATGCGAGAGTGCCAGGAGATTTACTCGGCCGCGTCCTCCGCCAGGATCAACTGGGAGAAATGTTCCGGACTCCTGGTGGGTCAGTGGCGGGTGGACTCCCTGCCGGAGGAGCTCAGGCCTTTTGCCTGGAGCACGACCCATCTCCTCTATCTGGGAGTCTACCTTAGCCCCGACGAGGGAGCCTGGCCGGCGAACTGGCAGGAGCTGGAGGCCAAGGTCGCCGCTCGCCTAGGGCGCTGGACAGGACTGCTCCGAGTGCTGTCCTACAGGGGTCAAGCGCTAGTCATAAACCAGCTGGTGGCCGCAATGTTGTGGTACCGGCTGGTCACTTTGACCCCTCCCCCTGCGTTTGTCGCCAAGATGCAGAAGAAGCTGGTGGACTTCTTCTGGAACAACAGGAAGCACTGGGTCTTTGCCGCGGTCTTGAGTCTCCCGCTTGAGGAGGGCGGTCAGTCGTTGGTGTGCGTCAGCGCCCAGCTCGCGACTTTCCGTCTTCAGACCCTGCAGAGATACCTTTACGTCGAGCCCCCTCCTAGGTGGTGCGCTCTGGCGACGTATTTTTTCCGCGACCTCAACTACGACACGCAGCTCCTGTTTGTGAACTTGGGGGGTGTCAGGACCGCCCTCCGGGAGCTGCCTGTCTTTTACAGGGACCTCATCAGGGTCTGGAACAAAGTCTCCACCAAGCGCAGCTCTCCGCTGGCTGGAGTGGCGGCTGTCCTGCAGGAGCCGCTGCTCGGGAATCCGTACCTCCACGACCGAGGTTTTATGTGGCGGTCGGAAGAGAGGGCTGTGGCTGGTGAGGTGACCAGGGTCAGGGACCTGCTCGATGGTGGAGGAGCGGGCTGGATGGCGCCAGACACGCTGGCGCGGCGCCTAAATTCTGCCAACGTCCGCCACGCGGCCGATGCCATCGAGTCGCTAAAAACAGCTCTGGGCCCTGACTCCGTTAGGTGCATCGAGGAGGCTCAAGCACGTGGGGAGATCCCGTCCGAACTGACCCCCGTCCGGACGGAATTCCTCATCGGCGCCAAACCCCGGAACCTCCCTCGGGGGCTGGCGCCTCACAACTTGAGCCGCCTCGGGGAAATCCCCTCTGTGCCTTTCAGTTCCGCGCGGAGGGGTTTCTTGTACGGGCTGCTCCTGCACACTCTCAACTTTGCCATCCTCGCCTGCCGTCCGGACACGCCATGGCGTACCATCTTGCCGTCCGGAGGAGGCGGGGGTCCCCGATGGAGGGCACTCTATGCAGGGGTCCTCCCACTATTCATCGGGGACTTGGCCTGGAGGGTGGTGCACGGAGCAGTGCCGTGCAACAAATTTTTAAGCCGGTTCACGGACTCCCAGGCCGCCTGCAATTTCTGCGGTCTGGAGGAGTCAGTGTTCCATGTTTTTATTGAGTGCACAAGGTTGCAGCCTCTGTTCCATTATTTGAAGGGGCTGCTCCTGAAATTCTGGCTGCACTTCAGTCCCACTCTCCTGATCTTTGGGCACCCTGTGCGGAGGGCAGCAGGTAGGTCCGAGGGCCTCCTCGTAGGACTGCTCCTGGGCACGGCCAAGGGTGCCATCAGCCGGTCCAGGCAGCGGGCGGTCGAGGGGGTCGTTCAACCTGACTGCCTGCCTCTCTTCCGCTCTTACATCCGGTCCAGGGTGTCCTTGGAGATGGAGCACGCGGTGTCCACCGGTACGCTCGCGGCCTTCCGCGAGAGGTGGGCACCGGAGGGACTGGAGTGCATCATCACGCCCGGCAACCAAATTTTAATTTGATTTTACGTTTTAAAGTTTAATTTGTTTTAATTGCCGGTGCTTTTAGTGTTTGTGATTTCAGCGCCCAAAAAAAAAAACAAAAAAAAATGAAAAACACAAAAAAAAAAAAAGGGCCTTGTAAATGTCTGGTGTGTCACCCAGGTCGGGTGGCACGGTTTAATGTTTTATGTTTTTGCAGGTAGACTCGAAAAGAGTTTCATGCACAAGGACCCTAAAAGAGTTTCATGCACAAGGACCCCCAGGTCCCTCTGCTCCGCAGCATGTTGTACTTTCTCCCCACTCAAATAATATTCCCTTTTACTGTTTTCTTTTCCAAGGTGGATGACCTCATATTTTCCGACATTGTATTCCATCTGCCAAACCTTAGCCCATTCGCTTAACCTATCTAAATCTCTTTGCAGCCTCTCTGTGTCCTCTACACAACCCGCTTTCCCACTAATCTTTGTGTCATCTGCAAATTTTGTTACACTGCACTCCGTCCCCTCTTCCAGGTCATCTATGTATATTGTAAACAGTTATGGTCCCAGCACCGATCCCTGTGGCACACCACTAACCACTGATTTCCAACCCGAAAAGGACCCATTTATCCCGACTCTCTGCTTTCTGTTAGCCAGCCAATTCTCTATCCATGCTAATACATTTCCTCTGACTCTGCGTACCTTTATGTTCTGCAGTAACCTTTTGTGTGGCACCTTATCGAATGCATTTTGGAAATCTAAATGCACCACATCCATCGGTACACCTCTATCCACCATGCTCGTTATATCCTCAAAGAATTCCAGTAAATTAGTTAAACATGATTTCCCCTTCACGAATCCATGTTGCGTCTGCTTGATTGCACTATTCCTATCTAGATGTACCGCTATTTCTTCCTTAATGATAGCTTCAAGCATTTTCCCCATTACAGATGTTAAACTAACCGGCCGATAGTTACCTGCCTTTTGTCTGCCCCCTTTTTTAAATAGAGACGTTACATTAGCTGCTTTCCAATCCGCTGGTGCCTGCCCAGAGTCCAGAGAATTTTGGTAGATTATAACGAATGTATCTGCTATAACTTCCGCCATCTCTTTTAATACCCTGGGATGCATTTCATCAGGACCAGGGGACTTGTCTACCTTCAGTCCCATTAGCCTGTCCAGCACTACCTCCCTAGTGATAGTGATTGTCTCAAGGTCCTTCCTTCCCACATTCCCGTTACCAACAATTTTTGGCATGGTTTTTATGTCTTCCACTGTGAAGACCGAAGCAAAATAATTGTTTTTCCCTTTTTCTCCCTGCATGGATTCCCATCCCCCTGCCATATTAGTTTAACCCCTCCCCAACAGCACTAGCATACACTCCCCCTTGGACATTGGTTCCGGTCCTGCCCAGGTGTAGACCATCCGGTTTGTACTGGTCCTACCTCGCCCAGAACCGGTTCCAATGTCCCAGGAATTTGATTCCCTCCCTTCTGCACCAATCCTTAAGCTACGTATTCATCTGAGCTTTCCTGCGATTCTTACTCTGATTAGCATGTGGCAGTGGTAGCAATCCTGAGATTACTACTTTTGAGGTCCTACTTTTTAATTTAGCTCCTAGCTCCCTAAATTCATCTTGTAGGACCTTATCCTGTTTTTTACCTATATCGTTGGTACCTATATGCATCACAACAACTGGCTGTTCACCCTCCCCCTTCAAAATGTCCTGCAGGCGCTCTGAGACATCCTTGACCTTTGCACCAAGGAGGCAACATACCATCCTGGAGTTTCAATTGCGGCCGCAGAAATGTCTATCTATTCCCCTTACAATAGAATCCCCTACCGCTATAGCTCTCCCATTCTTTTTCCTGCCCTCTGAGGCCCATTCCTTGAAATCGACTGTCTGCCACCTGACGTTAACATTTACACTATGGTTTGTTTTAGGTTGTAAATAAATGCATTTGGGGCTAGACTTTCCACTAGGGTGGCCATCGTCCCCAAAAATGGGCCTTGTTCCAGCGATGTAGGACTGATCGCTGGAACATGGCCCATTTTTTGGGGGGCAATTTTCCACTTGGCCTTAGGTCGGCAATGTGGAATGGGCGATCTGATTTTTCGGCGATGTCACGTTTGCCCACCAAACAAGGAAGTCAAACGCTTCCCTTGCAACGGGCTTCTGGGCATGTGTAGGAGGGCAGGGGGAGGTCAGGGGTCATCCACAAATGCGCAGAAGGCACAGGGAGGGGCAGAAAGTGAGAGAGATAAAGGATAGAGAAAGTGGAGGAAGGCAGAGAGGAGAGAGGAGAGATCATTGTATGTTAAATTGTTTAAAAATGTTCATTCATAGTTGGTGGGGGTGGGAGGTGGGGGCGGTGGGTGGGTGGGAAGGAGGGTGTTTGAAAAGAATTCTGTTTGCAATAAATTTTGTTAATGATTTTAACAATTGTTGTGCATTCTCTGATAAGGTTAGTTAACTTAGACATTTTGAATAGTTTAACATCTTTATTCTCTTGTAATAACGCTACTTAAGTTAAGCATTAATGCAAATGCTGTACTGCAAAGGACAGGCCAGTGCAGGCAAAGCTAAAACGTAACTCAACGTAACTCAACGCAAATGCAACTTTTGTATAAACGTAATTGTTAATCTAAATGTAAATGTGACGATCCCCAATGTAAGTTCATGCAAAGCATTCCTTTATCAACTGCTGTCGCAACAGCTTTGCAGCCACGTAACTCCCACGGGGTACTGTTCTTCGGGGGGGCGGGGGGGTGGTGGTAGGACCATGGCTACACCACCAGGCTGGTCCTCTCCAAGGTCCTCACCAGCCTCCACTTCTTCCTGCTCCTTCTCCTCCTCCTCCTCTTGCTCCTCGCCGGCTGGCTCTTCCGTCTCCCCTCCTTCTGGAGGTGGACCTGCAGCCCCATCTGGCATTAGTTGTCCTCTCCTTATAGCTAGGTTATGCAGCATGCAACACACCACAATAAACTCAGTGACCTGGTCAGGGTGGTACTGTAGGCTGCCACCAGAATGGTCCAGGCATCTGAAGTGCTGCTTTCGGACTCCAATTGTCTTTTCGATGATGTTGCGTGTCGCTATGTGGCTTTCGTTGTAACATTTCTCTGCTTCAGTGATGGGATTACACAGTGGGGCCATCAGTCAACTGGCAAGGCCATATCCCTTATCCCCCAGTATCCAACCATGACCTTCTGGCTGATTGACAAACAGGTCAGTGATAGCACTCTCACATAGGATGTGCGCATCGTGGATGCTGCCAGGAAATGTAGCATTTACTGCCATGATTATTTGCTTGTGGTCGACAACAAGCTGCACATTCAGGGAGTGGAATCCCTTTCTATTACGAAACACCTCCGCGTTCTTTAAACGGGCTTTCGGGGCAATGTGCGTGCAATCTATTGCTCCCTGCACCTTGGGGAAGTCTGCTATTCTCGAGAAACCCAAAGCCCTCCCGGTCTGTGCCTCCCTGGTCATAGGGAAGCTTATAAAGTCCACCCTGCGAGCGTAAAGGGCTTCAGTCACCTGCCGAATGCAGCAGTGTGTGGCGTGCTGAGAGATATGACAGATGTCGCCATCTGAAGCCTGAAAAAATCCCGATGTGTAGAAGGCTAGGGCTGCAGTAACCTTCACCTCAATGGACAGTGTGATTCCGGTGGTGCTGGAAGGCTGCAGATCATCCTTGATGAGCTGGAAAATTTCATTGATGACCTCCTTCCAGAAGCGTAGCCTCCTAAGACACGCGTTTTCAGACAAGTTGAGGTAAGATTGCTTTTCGAAGTACCTTCATTAGCTGTACGCTTGCCTCCTCTGTCTCTGTCTACGCATTACTCTGCCACCTTTTCGATTGATCCTTTCAGAAAGCAGCTTGTGAGCAGTTACGAGTAATGGCGCAGAAAGCATAGGCCCCATCACTATCAATGATTATTTTCAATTGCTATAAATGCACTTTTCACTAAAAAATACCAAATCCACTAGGCTACTATTATTAAAATTAAATATAATTAATAATCTGAGTAGATTTATCTATACAGGATCTTTAAATAACTCACAACTATCTAAGCACGATTTTTTTTAGCTGCCCCCACCTTTCCTCCGATCTTCAAAATGGTGTCCGTAGTGCCCATTTCCTTCAGTAAAGCCCGGGAAAAGCAACTATTACCCAGCCTTGTTCTCAGCGAGCGATCAGCCCGGCCTTGCGATGGCGATGGGCCGGAAGTTGGGATGGGCCATGTGTGGGCGATCAGCTCAGTGATCAGTTCGGCGAAGTGAGCCGAAACTTGTGGGCTTATTTTTCCGGCGATCTTCCTGGACTAGTTTTCACTTTTTCCTTATAATGGGCGATTGAGGTCCATTTTGGGTGATATATGGGCCATAGATGGGCGATGTGAAGTGGAAAGACTAGCCCAAGGACTCTGAAACTATTAGCTCAATCTATTACCATTTTTTTGGGGGAAAAAAATCAACTGATGAAAACAATGAAGATGTGACGATGAGGCGGTTACCATCAATGTTTGGAGAGGTGCAAAACAAAATTACTGTTGGAAATATGAGAACCTCCATGCAAGTAGTAGTTTAGTCTAATTTTGGGAAGGATTGGGAATATCTTCTCTTCTTAGGCAGTCCCTTGGAGTCGATGATGACTTGCTTCCATGCTAATATGAGTTCTCAAGTGACTGATGAGTCCAATGAGGGACTTACAGTCTCTGTCACAGGTGGGGTAGACGATGGTTGGAGGGACGGGTGGGTGGGGTGCTTGGGTTGTCATGCGCTCCTTCCGCTGTTTACGCTTGGCTTCTGCTTGCTCCCGGCGAAGAGACTCAAGGTTTTCGGCACCTTCCCGGATTCTTCTCTTCCACTTTGAGCGGTCTTGGGCCAGGGATTCCCAGGTGTCGGTGGGGATGTTGCACTTTTTCAAGGAGGCATTGAGGGTGCCCTTGAAGCATTTCCTCTGCCCACCTGGGGCTCGCTTGCCGTGTCGGAGCTCTGAGTAGAGCACTTGTGTTGGGAGTCTCGTATCAGGCATGCGGATGATGTGACCCGTCCATCAGAGCTGATTGAGCGTGGTCACTGCTTCGATGCTGGGGATGATGGCCTGAGTGAGAACATTGACGTTAGTGCGCCTATCCTGCCAATGGATTTGCAGGATCTTGTGGAGGCAGCATTGGTGGTACTTCTCCAGTGCTTTGAGGTGCCTGCTGTACATGGTCCATGTCTCTGAAGCATAAAGGAGAGCGGATATCACTGCTGCTCTGTAGACCATGATCTTGGTGCCGGATTTGAGGCTCTGGTCTTCAAACATTCTCTTCCTCAGGCGACCGAAGGCTGCACTGGCACACTGAAGGCAGTGTTGGACTTTGTCATCGATATCTGCCTTTGTTGACAGTAGGCTCTCGAGGTATGGAAAATGGCCCACTTTGTCCAAGGCCTTGTCGTGGATTTTAATAATCTGGGGGCAGTACTGTGTGGCGGGGCAGGTTGGTAGAGGACCTTTGTCTTACGGATGTTTAGTGAAAGCCCCATACTCTCGTATGTTTCGATCAAGGTGTTGACGATGGTTTGGAGTTCGACCTCCAATTGTGCGCAGACACAAGCGTCGTCTGCATACTGTAATTCAATGACAGAGGATGAGACAACCTTGGATCTGGACTGGAGACGCTGGAGGTTGAACAGTTTCCCGTTTGTTATGTAGATTAGCTCCACGCCAGCGGGGAGCTTATTGAGGGTGAGATGAAGCATTGCAACAAGGAAGATCGAGAAGAGCGTTGGTGCAATGACACAGCCTTGCTTGATCCTGGTCTGAACGTGGAATGGGTCTGTGGTGGATCCGTTAGTCAGGATCATGGCTCACATATCATCGTGGAACATGCGGCGGATGGTGACAAACTTATGAGGGCAGCCGAATTTGAGGAGGACTCAATAGTCCCTCACGGTTGACAGTGTCGAAGGCCTTTGTGAGGTCAAAGAAGGCCATGTACAGGGGTTGGTCTTGTTCCCTGCATTTCTCTTGAATTTGCCGTGCAGTGAAAATCATGTCCATTGTGCCCCTTAGTGGGCAGAATCCGCATTGTGACTCTGGGAGGAGCTCATCAGCCACTGGGAGCAGGTGATTGAGGAGGATTCTTGCGATGAGTTTCCCTGTGACAGACAGCAGGGAAATTCCTCTGTAATTATCGCAATCGGACTGGTCACCTTTCTTGAAGATGGTCACGATTACGGCGTCCCTGACATCCCCTGGCATGCTCTCCTCCTTCCAAATAAGAGAAATGAGTTCATGTATTCGCGCCAGTAGTGCTTCTCCGCCATGCTTTAGTGCTTCAGCGGGGATTCCATTTGCTCCTGAGCCATTGTTCTTCAGTTGTCGGATGTCCTTTTCAACCTCGTGCAGGCTGGGTTGTGCTGACGTGGTGGCGGGTAGCATGCTGCGGGATGGAGTCGAGGATACTCGCGTCGAAGACAGAGTCTCGGTTAAGGAGATCTTCTAAGTGTTCCTTCCAGCGGGCATTGACTGCCTCTCTGTCTTTGATGAGCACCTCTCCGTTCTTGGCGTACAGTGGGGTAGGACCTTGGGTGCTTGGGCCGTAGGTGGTCTTGACTGTGCTAAAGAATCCACGCACATTGTGGTTGTCGGCTAGTTGCTGGATCTCCTGTGCTTTCTCCACCCACTATCTGTTCTTTAGGTCGCGGGTTTTTTGTTGGACTTCGGCCTTCAGACATCTATAGAGCTGCCTTCTTGCTCTCGAGTTGTGTTGCTGTTTCCAGTCCAAGAATACCTTGCGCTTGCGGCTTATTAGCTCCTGTATCTCCTGGTCGTTCTCGTCAAACCAGTCTTGATGTTTCCTGGTCGAGTGACCAAGCTTCTCTTCACAGGTGCTAATTATGGAGGCCTTGAGGGCAGACCAGGCTCTGTGGACATTTTGCATCTCTGGATCACTGGGAGTCGTCAGGTTGGTTGTGAGGCGCTGGCTGAATAGTGCTTTCTTAGCAGGATCTTTGAGTGCTCCAGCGTTGATTTTTCTGGGGGATAGTTTCTTTTGCCACCGCTGTTTTGGGGCTACATTGATGAAGATGATAGAGCGGATTAGGCGGTGGTCTATCCAGCAGTCGTCAGCTCCTGTCATGGAGCGGGTGATGCAGATGTCCTTGCGGTCCCTCGCTCGGACGATGACGTAGTCTAGCAGATGCCAGTGCTTGGGGCGAGGGTGTTGCCGTGAAGCCTTGTACTTGTCTCTCTGATGGAATAAGGTGTTGGTTATGACCATATTCTAAGAATTTCATCAGGAGGAGGATACCATTGGGGTTGGTTTTCCCTAGCCCCTCTCTGCTGATCATACCTCCCCAGAGGCCTGTGTCCTTTCCAACTCTGGTGTTAAAGTCGCCAAGGAGGACCAGCTTGTTGTCCGTTGGAACTTGGGACAGGGATTGTTCAAAGCTGGAGTAGAATTCTTCTTTGGTCTCGTCTATATATCAGGACTATCAGGACAACTTACAAAATACATAGAAGTTGCAAAACCAAGACAGGCCATTCACCTCCTTCGGTCCGTGTCAGTGTTTACCCTCCACATGAGCAAATAGCCCCAATCACATTTATCCACCCATTTCCCATATCTCTTTATCCACCTATCCTATCTATTTGAATGTTGATGTTGTTTCTGCCTCAAACACTAACCCTGGAATTGATTGTCACAGCTTCACAACTCTGTATGTAACTAAGTTTCTCTTGCTCCCTGTTCTAAATCTCTGGTGCTGGATTTTCAGTTGGAGGCTTCTTAGGGCGCTAATGGCGGTGAGATGGTAAATTTAGTGCCCTATAAAAGTTTGCACCTCTGTCCAGAAAATTTGCCCAAAACTCAGTGACAATGATTGGGGGCGCTAAATCAAGTGTTACACACCTGTGCTTGGCCACCCCAACCGAAAACCGCCACGTAAAAAAAGCTCCGTTCCTTACGCATGTGCAGAGGTGCCCTATAATTCCCGAAGCCAGCCGAAAGTTTAGTGCATGGCAATATAAGTTTGTGCATATGCAGATCCACCTGTGCACCTTGAACAGAGTGGGAGAAATGGCGCAGTAGGAAGGACGCCAGAGAGCACACCGCTTCTCTGCCACGGTCGCTGAGGCATTAATACAGACCATTGAGAGCAGGTGGCCTACCTGGAGGAAGGAGGCCCCTGCCAAGAGTGTTTTGGAGGATTTGGAAGAAGATTGCACAGGAGGGGTCAGCGACAGACACGGTGCCGAGAACTGCGAGAAGTTTAACGACCTCACGAGGATCGTCAGGGTGAGTACCCTTTATATTAACGCACCCCTGCCATGGTTGCAACATCACTGTCTCACACAATTAAAGGCTTTGACGGAGCTGCCCCTTCTCTCTGTGTTCCAGGCCACGGTGTGGGTTGGTGAAGCCACCGGAACATTGGAGGCTTAGTTCACCAGCCATGCCCTGCATATTCAGGCGTTGCTGACCCTCTTGTCCCCTATTCATTTTCACTCCTCCTCGCACTACCCTCTGATTCTTGATATGCATTGGGCAAACATCACCTGAGCCGTAATCCTAGCTGGCTCTCACTACCTCCCAGCCTTCCCAACTGCTCAGTGTGCAGCTACGCAGATTATAATGCACATCTTTACACTTCCAGACAGCAGCAGCTAATCTACTATGGAAGGCACATGTACCATACGATGAAATGCAGACTCACTCACACCTTCTTCTTGTTCTTATTGTAGGTGAAATTGGCGCA
>NW_027251689.1:0-39276 GCF_044704955.1 Pristiophorus japonicus | reverse complement strand
GGGGGACGAGGAGGAGAGTCGGGGGTAGGAGGAGGAGAGTCGAGAGGAGGAGGAGGAGGAGAGTCGGGAGGGGGAGGAGAGTCGCGGGGGATAAGGAGTATAGTCGGGGGGGGTGGAGGAGAGTCGGGGGGAGGGGGAGAGTCGGGGGGAGGAGGAGGAGAGTCGGGGGAGGGGAGGAGAGTCGGGGGGAGGAGGAGGAGAGTCGGGAGGAGGAGGAGAGTCGGGAGGGGGAGGAGAGTCGGGGGGAGGGAGAGTCGGGGGGAGGAGGAGAGTCGGGGGAGGGAGGAGAGTCGGGGGGGAGGAAGGAGAGTCGGGGGGAGGAGGAGAGTCGGGGGGAGGGGAGTCGAGGGAGGAGAGTCGGGGGGAGGAGGAGGAGAAGTCGGGAGGAGGAGGAGAGTCGGAGGGAGGAGGAGAGTCGGGGGAGGAGGAGAGTCGGGGGAGGGGGAGTCGAGGAGAGTCGGGGGAGGAGGAGAGTCGGGAGGAGGAGGAGTCGGGAGGGGAGGAGAGTCGGGGGGAGGAGGAGAGTCGGGGGAGGAGGAGAGTCGGGGGGAGGAGGAGAGTCGGGGGAGGAGGAGAGTCGGGGGAGGAGGAGAGTCGGGAGGAGGAGGAGAGTCGGGGGAGGAGGAGAGTCAGGGGAGGAGGAGGAGAGTCGGGGGTGGAGGAGAGTCGGGGGAGGAGGAGAGTCGGGGGAGGAGGAGAGTCGGGGGAGGAGGAGAGTCGGGGGGAGGAGGAGAGTCGGGGGAGGAGGAGAGTCGGGGGAGGAGGAGGAGAGTCGGGGGAGGAGGAGAGTCGGAGGAGGAGGAGAGTCGGGGGTGGAAGGAGGGAGAGTCGAGTTCGGGGGGGAGGAGGAGAGTCGGGGGGAGGGAGGAGAGTCGGGGGGAGGAGGAGAGTCGGGGGGAGGAGGAGAGTCGGGGGGAGGGAGGAGAGTCGGGGGGCAGGAGGAGAGTCGGGGGCCAGGAGGAGAGTCGGGGGTGGAAGGAGGAGAGTCGAGTCGGGGGGAGGAGGAGAGTCGGGGGGCGGAGGGGAGGAGGAGAGTCGGGGGGGAGGAGGAGAGTCGGGGGGCGGAGGGGAGGAGGAGAGTCGGGGGGAGAAGGAGGAGAGTCGGAGGAGGAGAAGAGTCGGGGGTGGAGGAGGAGAGTCGGGGGGAGGAGGAGAGTCGGGGGGAGGAGGAGGAGAGTCGGGGGGAGGAGGAGAGTCGGGGGGAGGAGGAGAGTCGGGGAGGAGGAGGAGAGTCGGGGGGAGGTGGAGAGTCGGGGGGAGGAGGAGAGTCGGGGGGAGGAGGTGGAGCATCGGGGGGAGGAGGAGGAGCGTCGGGGGGAGGGAGGAGATTCGGGGGGAGGAGAGTCGGGGGGAGGAGGAGGAGAGTCGGGTGGGAGGAGGGGTGGAGGAGAGTTAAGGGGGGAGGAGGAGGAGAGTCGGGGGGAGGAGGAGAGTCGGGGGGAGGAGGAGAGTCGGGGGGAGGAGGAGAGTCGGGGGGAGGAGGGGAGTCGGGGGGAGGAGGGGAGGAGGAGAGTCGGGGGGAGGAGGAGAGTCGGGGGGAGGAGGAGAGTCGGGGGGAGGAGGTGGGAGCATCGGGGGGAGGAGGAGGAGCGTCGGGGGGAGGGAGGAGATTCGGGGGGAGGAGAGTCGGGGGGAGGAGGAGGAGAGTCGGGTGGGAGGAGGGGTGGAGGAGAGTTAAGGGGGAGGAGGAGGAGAGTCGGGGGGAGGAGGAGAGTCGGGGGGAGGAGGAGAGTCGGGGGGAGGAGGAGAGTCGGGGGGAGGAGGGGAGTCGGGGGGGAGGAGGGGAGGAGGAGAGTCGGGGGGAGGAGGAGAGTCGGGGGGAAGGAGGAGAGTCGGGGGGAGGAGGAGAGTCGGGGGGAGGAGGAGAGTCGGGGGGAGGAGGAGAGTCGGGGGGAGGAGGAGAGTCGGGGGGAGGGGGAGGAGAGTCGGGGGGAGGAGGAGAGTCGGGGGGAGGAGGAGAGTCGGGGGGAGGAGGAGGAGTTGGAGAGTCGGGAGGAGGAGAGTCGGGGAGAGGAGGTGGAGGAGGAGTTGGAGAGTCGGGAGGAGGAGAGTCGGGGGGAGGAGGTGGAGAGTCGGGGAGAGGAGGAGAGTCGTGGGGGAGGAGGAGAGTCGGGGGGAGGAGGAGAGTCGGGGGGAGGAGGAGAGTCGGGGGGAGGGGGAGGAGAGTCGGGGGGAGGAGGAGAGTCGGGGGGAGGAGGAGAGTCGGGGGGAGGAGGAGAGTCGGTGGGATAGGGAGGAGAGTCGGGGGAGGAGGAGAGTCGTGGGGGGGAGGGAGGTGAGTCTGGGGAGGAGGAGGAGAGTCGGGGGAAGGAGGAGGAGGAGTTGGAGAGTCGGGAGGAGGGAGGAGAGTCGGGGGGTGTTTGAGGAGGAGATTCTGGGGGGAGGAGAGTCGGGGGGAGGAGGAGAGTCGGGGGTAGGAGGAGAGTCGGGGGGAGGAGGAGGAGAGTCGGGGGGACGAGGAGGAGAGTCGGGGGTAGGAGGAGGAGAGTCGAGAGGAGGAGGAGGAGGAGAGTCGGGAGGGGGAGGAGAGTCGCGGGGGGATAAGGAGTATAGTCGGGGGGGGTGGAGGAGAGTCGGGGGGAGGGGGAGAGTCGGGGGGAGGAGGAGGAGAGTCGGGGGAGGGAGGAGAGTCGGGGGGAGGAGGAGGAGAGTCGGGAGCAGGAGGAGAGTCGGAGGGAGGAGGAGAGTCGGGGGAGGAGGAGAGTCGGAGGGAGGAGGAGAGTCGGGGGAGGAGGAGAGTCGGGAGGAGGAAGAGAGTCGGGGGGAGGAGGAGAGTCGGGGGGAGGGGAGTCGAGGGGAGGAGAGTCGGGGGGAGAGGAGGAGAATCGGGAGGAGGAGGAGAGTCGGGGGGTGGAGGAGAGTCGGGGGAGGAGGAGAGTCGGGGGGAGGAGGAGAGTCGGGGGAGGAGGAGAGTCGGGGGAGGAGGAGAGTCGGGAGGAGGAGGAGAGTCGGGAGGAGGAGGAGAGTCGGGGGGAGGAGGAGAGTCGGGGGAGGAGGAGAGTCGGGGGGAGGAGGAGAGTCGGGGGAGGAGGAGAGTCGGGGGAGGAGGAGAGTCGGGAGGAGGAGGAGAGTCGGGGGAGGAGGAGAGTCAGGGGGAGGAGGAGGAGAGTCGGGGGTGGAGGAGAGTCGGGAGGAGGAGGAGAGTCGGGGGGAGGAGGAGAGTCGGGGGAGGAGGAGAGTCGGGGGGAGGAGGAGAGTCGGGGGAGGAGGAGAGTCGGGGGAGGAGGAGGAGAGTCGGGGGAGGAGGAGAGTCGGGGGAGGAGGAGAGTCGGGGGTGGAAGGAGGAGAGTCGAGTCGGGGGGAGGAGGAGAGTCGGGGGGAGGGAGGAGAGTCGGGGGGCAGGAGGAGAGTCGGGGGCCAGGAGGAGAGTCGGGGGTGGAAGGAGGAGAGTCGAGTCGGGGGGAGGAGGAGAGTCGGGGGGCGGAGGGGAGGAGGAGAGTCGGGGGGGAGGAGGAGAGTCGGGGGGCGGAGGGGAGGAGGAGAGTCGGGGGGAGAAGGAGGAGAGTCGGAGGAGGAGAAGAGTCGGGGGTGGAGGAGGAGAGTCGGGGGGAGGAGGAGAGTCGGGGGGAGGAGGAGGAGAGTCGGGGGGAGGAGGAGAGTCGGGGGGAGGAGGAGAGTCGGGGAGGAGGAGGAGAGTCGGGGGGAGGTGGAGAGTCGGGGGGAGGAGGAGAGTCGGGGGGAGGAGGAGAGTCGGGGGGAGGAGGTGGAGCATCGGGGGGAGGAGGAGGAGCGTCGGGGGGAGGGAGGAGATTCGGGGGGAGGAGAGTCGGGGGGAGGAGGAGGAGAGTCGGGTGGGAGGAGGGGTGGAGGAGAGTTAAGGGGGGAGGAGGAGGAGAGTCGGGGGGAGGAGGAGAGTCGGGGGGAGGAGGAGAGTCGGGGGGAGGAGGAGAGTCGGGGGGAGGAGGGGAGTCGGGGGGAGGAGGGGAGGAGGAGAGTCGGGGGGAGGAGGAGAGTCGGGGGGAAGGAGGAGAGTCGGGGGGAGGAGGAGAGTCGGGGGGAGGAGGAGAGTCGGGGGGAGGAGGAGAGTCGGGGGGAGGAGGAGAGTCGGGGGGAGGAGGGGAGGAGGAGAGTCGGGGGGAGGAGGAGAGTCGGGGGGAAGGAGGAGAGTCGGGGGAAGGAGGAGAGTCGGGGGGAAGGAGGAGAGTCGGGGGGAGGAGGAGAGTCGGGGGGAGGAGGAGAGTCGGGGGGAGGAGGAGAGTCGGGGGAGGAGGAGAGTCGGGGGGGGAAGGACGAGAGTCGGGGAGAGGAGGAGAGTCGGGGGGAGGAGGAGAGTCGGGGGAGGAGGAGAGTCGGGGGGAGGAGGAGGAGAGTCGGGGGGAGGAGGAGGAGAGTCGGGGGGAGGAGGAGGAGAGTCGGGGGGAGGAGGAGAGTCGGGGGGAGGGGGAGGAGAGTCGGGGGGAGGGGGAGGAGAGTCGGGGGGAGGAGGAGAGTCGGGGGCAGGGAGGAGGAGAGTCGGGGGGAGGAGGAGAGTCGGGGGGAGGAGGAGAGTCTGGGGGAGGAGGAGAGTCGGGGGGAGGGGGAGGAGAGTCGGGGGGAGGGGGAGGAGAGTCGGGGGGAGGAGGAGAGTCGGGGGCAGGGAGGAGAGTCGGGGGGAGGGAGGAGAGTCGGGGGGAGGAGGAGAGTCGGGGGTGGAAGGAGGAGAGTCGAGTCGGGGGCGGGGAGGAGAGTCGGGGGCAGGGAAGAGAGTCGGGGGCAGGGAGGAGAGTCGGGGGCAGGGAGGAGTGTCGGGGAGAGGAGGGGAGTCGGGGGGAGTCGGAGAGTCGGGGGGAGGAGGAGAGTCGGGGGGAGTCGGAGGAAAGTCGGGGGGATGAGGAGGAGAGTCGGGGGGAGGAGGAGAGTCGGGGGGATGAGGAGGAGAGTCGGGGGGAGGAGGAGAGTCGGGGGGAGGAGGAGGAGAGTCGGGGGGAGGAGGAGGAGCATCGGGGGGAGGGAGGAGAGTCGGGGGGAGGAGGAGGAGAGTCGGGAGGAGGAGAGTCGGGGGGAGGAGGAGAGTCGGGGGGAGGAGGAGAGTCGGGGGGAGGAGGAGAGTCGGGGGGAGGAGGAGAGTCGGGGGGAGGAGGAGGAGAGTCGGGAGGAGGAGAGTCGGGGGAGGAGGAGGAGAGTCGGGGGAAGGAGGAGAGTCGGGGGGAGGAGAGTCGTAGGGGAGGAGAGTCGGGGGGAGGAGGAGAGTCGGGGGGAGGAGGAGAGTCGGGGGGAGGAGGAGGAGAGTCGGGAGGAGGAGAGTCGGGGGGAGGAGGAGGAGAGTCGGGGGGAGGAGGAGAGTCGGGGGGAGGAGGAGAGTCGGGGGGAGGAGGAGAGTCGGGGGGAGGAGGAGGAGAGTCGGGAGGAGGAGAGTCGGGGGGAGGAGGAGAGTCGGGGGGAGGAGGAGGAGAGTCGGGAGGAGGAGAGTCGGGGGAGGAGGAGGAGAGTCGGGAGGAGGAGAGTCGGGGGGAGGAGGAGAGTCGGGGGGAGGAGGAGGAGAGTCGGGAGGAGGAGAGTCAGGGGGAGGAGGAGGAGAGTCGGGGGGAGGAGGAGAGTCGGGGGCAGGAGGAGAGTCGGGGGGAGGAGGAGAGTCGGGGGGAGGAGGAGAGTCGGGGGGAGGAGGAGAGTCGGGGGGAGGAGGAGGAGAGTCGGGGGGAGGAGGAGAGTCGGGGGGAGGGGGAGGAGGAGAGTCGGGGGGAGGAGGAGGAGGAGAGTCGGGGGGAGGAGGAGGAGGAGAGTCGGGAGGAGGAAGAGAGTCGGGGGGAGGTGGAGGAGTGTCGGGGGGAGGAGGAGAGTCGGGGGGAGGGGGAGGAGGAGAGTCGGGGGGAGGAGGAGGAGGAGAGTCGGGGGGAGGAGGAGGAGGAGAGTCGGGAGGAGGAAGAGAGTCGGGGGGAGGTGGAGGAGTGTCGGGGGGAGGAGGAGGAGTGTCGGGGGGGAAGGAGGAGAGTCGGGGGGAGGAGGAGAGTCGGGGGGAGGAGAGTCGGGGGGGAGGAGGAGAGTCGGGGGGAGGAGAGTCAGGGGGAGAAGGAGAGTCGGGGGGAGGAGGAGAGTCGGGGGGGGAGGAGGAGAGTCGGAGGGTGGAGGAGAGTCGGAGGGTGGAGGAGAGTCGGGGGGAGGAGGAGAGTCGGGGGGTGGAGGAGAGTCGGGGAGAGGAGGAGAGTCGGGGGGAGGAGGAGAGTCGGAGGGTGGAGGAGAGTCGGAGGGTGGAGGAGAGTCGGGGGGAGGAGGAGAGTCGGGGGGTGGAGGAGAGTCGGGGGAGGAGGAGAGTCGGGGGGAGGAGGGAGGAGAGTCGGGGGGGGAGGAGGAGAGTCGGGGGGAGGAGGAGAGTCGGGGGGGGAGGAGGAGAGTCGGGGGAGGAGGTGAGTCGGGGGGACGAGGAGAGTCGGGGGGAGGAGGAGAGTCGGGGAGAGGAGGAGAGTCGGGGGGAGGAGGGAGGAGAGTCGGGGGGAGGAGGAGAGTCGGAGGGAGGAGGAGAGTCGGGGAGAGGAGGAGAGTCGGGGGGAGGAGGGAGGAGAGTCGGGGGGGGAGGAGGAGAGTCGGGGGGAGGAGGAGAGTCGGGGGGGGAGGAGGAGAGTCGGGGGGAGGAGGAGAGTCGGTAGGAGGAGGAGAGTCGGTGGGAGGATGAGGAGAGTCGGGGGGGGAGGAGGAGAGTCGGGGGGAGGGGGAGGAGAGTCGGGGGAGGTGGAGGAGAGTCGAGAGGAGGATGAGGAGAGTCGGGGGGAGGAGGAGGAGAGTCGGGGGAGGAAGACGAGAGTCGGGGGGAGGAGGAGGAGAGTCGAGAGGAGGAGGAGGAGAGTAGGGGGGAGGAGGAGGAGAGTCGGGGGAGGAGGAGGAGTGTCGGGGGAAGGAGGAGAGTCGGGGGGAGGAGGAGAGTCGGGAAGAGGAGGAGAGTTGGGAGGAGGAGGAGAGTCGGGGTGGGAGGAGGAGAGTCGGGGGGAAGAGGAGAGTCGGGAGGAAGAGGAGAGTCGGGAGGAGGAGAGTCGGGGGGAGGAGGAGAGTCGGGGGGAAGAGGAGAGTCGGGAGGAGGAGAGTCGGGAGGAGGAGGAGGAGAGTCGGGGGGAGGAGGAGAGTCGGGAGGAGGAGAGTCGGGGGGAGGAGGAGGAGAGTCGGGGGGAGGAGGAGAGTCGGGAGGAGGAGAGTCGGGGGGAGGAGGAGGAGAGTCGGGGGGAGGAGGAGAGTCGGGAGGAGGAGAGTCGGGGGGAGGAGGAGGAGAGTCGGGGGGAGGAGGAGAGTCGGGGGGAGGAGAGTCTGGGGAGGAGGAGGAGAGTCGGGGTGAGGAGGTGGAGAGTCGGGGGGAGGAGGAGAGTCGGGGGGAGGAGAGTCAGGGGGAGAAGGAGAGTCGGGGGGAGGAGGAGAGTCGGGGGGGGAGGAGGAGAGTCGGAGGGTGGAGGAGAGTCGGAGGGTGGAGGAGAGTCGGGGGGAGGAGGAGAGTCGGGGGGTGGAGGAGAGTCGGGGAGAGGAGGAGAGTCGGGGGGAGGAGGAGAGTCGGAGGGTGGAGGAGAGTCGGAGGGTGGAGGAGAGTCGGGGGGAGGAGGAGAGTCGGGGGGTGGAGGAGAGTCGGGAGGAGGAGGAGAGTCGGGAGCAGGATGAGAGTCGGGAGGAGGAGGTGAGTCGGGGGGACGAGGAGAGTCGGGGGGAGGAGGAGAGTCGGGGAGAGGAGGAGAGTCGGGGGGAGGAGGGAGGAGAGTCGGGGGGAGGAGGAGAGTCGGAGGGAGGAGGAGAGTCGGGGAGAGGAGGAGAGTCGGGAGGAGGAGGGAGGAGAGTCGGGGGGGGAGGAGGAGAGTCGGGGGGAGGAGGAGAGTCGGGGGGGGAGGAGGAGAGTCGGGGGGAGGAGGAGGAGAGTCGGGGGCAGGGAGGAGAGTCGGGGGGAGGAGGAGGAGAGTCGGGGGCAGGGAGGAGAGTCGGGGGGAGTCGGAGAGTCGGGGGGAGTCGGAGAGTCGGGGGTAGTCGGAGGAGAGTCGGTGGGGTAGGGAGGAGAGTCGGGGGAGGAGGAGAGTCGGGGGGAGGAGGGAGGAGAGTCGTGGGGGGGGAGGGAGGTATGTCTGGGGAGGAGGAGGAGAGTCGGGGGAAGGAGGAGGAGGAGTTGGAGAGTCGGGAGGAGGGAGGAGAGTCGGGGGGGGAGGAGAGTCGGGGGGAGGAGGAGGAGAGTCGGGGGGAGGAGGAGGAGAGTCGGGGGCAGGGAGGAGAGTCGGGGGGAGGAGGAGGAGAGTCGGGGGCAGGGAGGAGAGTCGGGGGCAGGGAGGAGAGTCGGGGGGAGTCGGAGAGTCGGGGGGAGTCGGAGAGTCGGGGGTAGTCGGAGGAGAGTCTGGGGGAGGAGGAGGAGAGTCTGGGGAGGAGGAGGAGAGTCTGGGGGAGGAGGAGGAGAGTCTGGGGGAGGAGGAGGAGAGTCGGGGGGAGGAGGAGAGTCGGGGGGAGGAGGAGGAGAGTCGGGAGGAGGAGAATCGGGGGGAGGAGGAGGAGGAGAGTCGGGGGGAGGAGGAGGAGGAGAGTCGGGGGGAGGAGGAGGAGAGTCTGGGGGAGGAGGAGGAGAGTCTGGGGGAGGAGGAGGAGAGTCTGGGGGAGGAGGAGGAGAGTCGGGGGGAGGAGGAGAGTCGGGGGGAGGAGGAGGAGAGTCGGGGAGGAGGAGAATCGGGGGGAGGAGGAGGAGGAGAGTCGGGGGGAGGAGGAGGAGGAGAGTCGGGGGGAGGAGGAGGAGGAGAGTCGGGGGGAGGAGGAGGAGGAGAGTCGGGGGGAGGAGGAAGAGAGTCGGGGGGAGGTGGAGTAGTGTCGGGGGGAGGAGGAGGAGTGTCGGGGGGGACGGAGGAGAGTCGGGGGGGAGGAGGAGAGTCGGGGGGAGAAGAGTCGGGGGGAGGAGAAGGAGTGTCGGGGGGAAGGAGGAGAGTCGGGGGGAGGAGGAGAGTCGGGGGGAGGAGAGTCGGGGGGAGGCGGAGAGTCGGGGGGAGGAGAGTCGGGGGGAGGAGGAGAGTCGGGGTGGGAGGAGGAGAGTCGGGGGGAGGAGGAGAGTCGGGGGGAGGAGAGTCAGGGGGAGAAGGAGAGTCGGAGGGTGGAGGAGAGTCGGGGGAGGAGGAGAGTCGGGGGGGAGGAGGAGAGTCGGGGGGAGGAGGAGAGTCGGAGGGTGGAGGAGAGTCGGGGAGAGGAGGAGAGTCGGGGGGAGGAGGAGAGTCGGAGGGTGGAGGAGAGTCGGGGGAGGAGGAGAGTCGGAGGGTGGAGGAGAGTCGGGGGGAGGAGGAGAGTCGGAGGGTGGAGGAGAGTCGGGGAGAGGAGGAGAGTCGGGGGGTGGAGGAGAGTCGGGAGGAGGAGGAGAGTCGGGAGCAGGATGAGAGTCGGGGGGAGGAGGTGAGTCGGGGGGAGGAGGAGAGTCGGTAGGAGGAGGAGAGTCGGTGGGAGGATGAGGAGAGTCGGGGGGGGAGGAGGAGAGTCGGGGGGGGAGGAGGAGAGTCGGGGGGAGGGGGAGGAGAGTCGGGGGGAGGTGGAGGAGAGTCGAGAGGAGGATGAGGAGAGTCGGGGGGAGGGGAGGAGAGTCGGGGGAGGAAGACGAGAGTCGGGGGGAGGAGGAGGAGAGTCGAGAGGAGTAGGAGGAGAGTAGGGGGGAGGAGGAGGAGAGTCGGGGAGGAGGAGGAGGAGGAGTGTCGGGGGAAGGAGGAGAGTCGGGGGGAGGAGGAGAGTCGGGAAGAGGAGGAGAGTTGGGAGGAGGAGGAGAGTCGGGGTGGGAGGAGGAGAGTCGGGGGGAAGAGGAGAGTCGGGAGGAGGAGAGTCGGGAGGAGGAGAGTCGGGGGGAGGAGAGTCGGGGGGAGGAGAGTCGGGGGGAGGAGGAGGAGAGTCGGGGGGAGGAGAGTCTGGGGAGGAGGAGGAGAGTCGGGAGCAGGAGGAGAGTCGGGGTGAGGAGGTGGAGAGTCGGGGGGAGGAGGAGAGTCGGGGAGAGGTAGTGGAGAGTCGGGGGGGGGAGGAGAGTCGGGGGGAGGAGGAGTTGGAGAGTCGGGAGGAGGAGAGTCGGGGAGAGGAGGTGGAGGAGGAGTTGGAGAGTCGGGAGGAGGAGAGTCGGGGGGGAGGAGGTGGAGAGTCGGGGGGAGGAGGAGAGTCGGGGGGAGGAGGAGAGTCGGGGGGAGGAGGAGAGTCGGGGGGAGGAGGAGAGTCGGGGGGAGGAGGAGAGTCGGGGGGAGGAGGAGAGTCGGGGGGAGGAGGAGAGTCGTGGGGGAGGAGGAGAGTCGGGGGGAGGGGGAGGAGAGTCGGGGGGAGGAGGAGAGTCGGTGGGGTAGGGAGGAGAGTCGGGGGGAGGAGGAGAGTCGGGGGGAGGAGGGAGGAGAGTCGTGGGGGGGAGGGAGGTGAGTCTGGGGAGGAGGAGGAGAGTCGGGGGAAGGAGGAGGAGAGTCGGGGGGAGGAGGAGAGTCGGGGGGAGGAGGAGGAGAGTCGTGGGGGAGGAGGAGAGTCGGGGGGAGGAGGAGAGTCGGGGGGAGGAGGAGAGTCGGGGGGAGGAGGAGAGTCGTGGGGGAGGAGGAGAGTCGGGGGGAGGGGGAGGAGAGTCGGGGGGAGGAGGAGAGTCGGTGGGGTAGGGAGGAGAGTCGGGGGGAGGAGGAGAGTCGGGGGGAGGAGGGAGGAGAGTCGTGGGGGGGAGGGAGGTGAGTCTGGGGAGGAGGAGGAGAGTCGGGGGAAGGAGGAGGAGAGTCGGGGGGAGGAGGAGAGTCGGGGGGAGGAGGAGGAGAGTCGGGGGTAGGAGGAGAGTCGGGGGGAGGAGGAGGAGAGTCGGGGGTAGGAGGAGGAGAGTCGAGAGGAGGAGGAGGAGGAGAGTCGGGAGGGGGAGGAGAGTCGCGGGGGGGAAGGAGGATAGTCGGGGGGGGTGGAGGAGAGTCGGGGGGAGGGGGAGAGTCGGGGGGAGGAGGAGGAGAGTCGGGGGAGGGAGGAGAGTCGGGGGGAGGAGGAGAGTCTGGGGGAGGAGGAGAGTCGGGGGTAGGAGGAGAGTCGGGGGGAGGAGGAGAGTCGGGGGTGGGAGGATAGTCGGGGGGAGGAGGAGGAGAGTCGGGAGCAGGAGGAGAGTCGGAGGGAGGAGGAGAGTCGGGGAGAGGAGGAGAGTCGGGGGGAGGAGGGAGGAGAGTCGGGGGGAGGAGGAGAGTCGGGGGGGGAGGAGGAGAGTCGGGGGGAGGGGGAGGAGAGTCGGGGAGAGGTGGAGGAGAGTCGGGGAGAGGTGGAGGAGAGTCGAGAGGAGGATGAGGAGAGTCGGGGGGAGGAGGAGGAGAGTCGGGGGAGGAAGACGAGAGTCGGGGGGAGGAGGAGGAGAGTCGAGAGGAGGAGGAGGAGAGTAGGGGGGAGGAGGAGGAGAGTCGGGGGGAGGAGGAGGAGAGTCGGGGGAGGAAGACGAGAGTCGGGGGGAGGAGGAGGAGAGTCGAGAGGAGGAGGAGGAGAGTAGGGGGGAGGAGGAGGAGAGTCGGGGGGAGGAGGAGGAGTGTCGGGGGAAGGAGGAGAGTCGGGGGGAGGAGGAGAGTCGGGGGGAGGAGGAGAGTCGGGGGGAAGAGGAGAGTCGGGAGGAGGAGAGTCGGGGGGAGGAGGAGGAGAGTCGGGGGGAGGAGAGTCTGGGGAGGAGGAGGAGAGTCGGGAGCAGGAGGAGAGTCGGGGTGAGGAGTTGGAGAGTCGGGAGGAGGAGAGTCGGGGGGAGGAGGAGAGTCGGGGGGAGGAGGAGAGTCGGGGGGAGGAGGAGGAGAGTCGGGGGGAGGAGGAGGAGAGTCGGGGGGAGGAGGAGGAGAGTCGGGAGGAGGAGGAGAGTCGGGAGGAGGAGGAGAGTCCGGAGGAGGAGGAGAGTCGGGGGAGGAGGAGGAGAGTCGGGGGGAGGAGAGTCCGGAGGAGGAGGAGAGTCCGGAGGAGGAGGAGAGTCGGGGGAGGAGGAGAGTCGGGTGGAGGAGGAGAGTCCGGAGGAGGAGGAGAGTCCGGAGGAGGAGGAGAGTCGGGAGGAGGAGGAGAGTCGGGTGGAGGAGGAGAGTCCGGAGGAGGAGGAGAGTCCGGAGGAGGAGGAGAGTCGGGGGAGGAGGAGGAGAGTCGTGAGGAGGAGGAGAGTCGTGAGGAGGAGGAGAGTCCGGAGGAGGAGGAGAGTCGGGGGAGGAGGAGGAGAGTCGGGGGGAGGAGGAGAGTCGGGGGGAGGAGGAGAGTCGGGAGGAGGAGGAGAGTCGGGTGGAGGAGGAGAGTCCGGAGGAGGAGGAGAGTCGGGGGAGGAGGAGGAGAGTCGTGAGGAGGAGGAGAGTCGTGAGGAGGAGGAGAGTCCGGAGGAGGAGGAGAGTCGGGGGAGGAGGAGGAGAGTCGGGGGAGGAGGAGGAGAGTCGGGAGGAGGAGAGTCGGGGGGAGGAGGAGAGTCGGGGGAGGAGGAGGAGAGTCGGGAGGAGGAGAGTCGGGGGGAGGAGGAGAGTCGGGAGGAGGAGAGTCGGGGGGCGGAGGAGAGTCAGGAGGAGGAGAGTCGGGAGGAGGAGGAGAGTCAGGAGGAGGAGAGTCGGGAGGAGGAGGAGGAGAGTCGGGAGGAGGAGGAGGAGAGTCGGGAGGAGGAGGAGGAGAGTCGGGAGGAGGAGGAGGAGAGTCGGGAGGAGGAGGAGGAGAATCTGGGGGAGGAGGAGAGTCGGGGGGAGGAGGGGAGGAGGAGAGTCGGGCGGAGGAGGAGAGTCGGGGGGAGGAGGAGCATCGGGGGGAGGGAGGAGAGTCCGGGGGGGAAGGAGGAGAGTCGGGGGGAGGAGAGTCGGAGGGGAGGAGGAGGGTCGGGGGGAGGAGGAGGAGCGTCGGGGGGAGGAGGAGAGTCGGGGGGAGGAGGAGAGTCGGGGGAGGAGGAGAGTCGGGGGAGGAGGAGGAGAGTCGGGGGGAGGAGGAGAGTCGGGGGTGGAAGGAGGAGAGTCGAGTCGGGGGGAGGAGGAGAGTCGGGGGGAGGAGGAGAGTCGGGGGGAGGAGGAGAGTCGGGAGGAGGAGGAGGAGAGTCGGGGGGAGGAGGAGGAGAGTCGGGAGGAGGAGGAGAGTCGGGAGGAGGAGGAGAGTCGGGAGGAGGAGGAGAGTCGGGAGGAGGAGGAGAGTCGGGGGGAGGAGGAGAGTCGGGGGGAGGTGGAGAGTCGGGGGGAGGAGGAGGAGAGTCGGGGGGAGGAGGAGAGTCGGGGGGAGGAGGAGAGTCGGGGGGAGGAGGAGAGTCGGGAGGAGGAGGAGGAGAGTCGGGGGGAGGAGGAGAGTCGGGGGGAGGAGGAGAGTCGGGGGGAGGTGGAGAGTCGGAGGGAGGAGGAGAGTCGGGAGGAGGAGGAGAGTCGGGGGGAGGAGGAGAGTCGGGAGGAGGAGGAGAGTCGGGGGGAGGTGGAGAGTCGGGGGGAGGTGGAGAGTCGGGGGAGGAGGAGAGTCGGGAGGAGGAGGAGAGTCGGGGGGAGGTGGAGAGTCGGGGGGAGGAGGAGAGTCGGGGGGAGGAGGTGGAGAGTCGGAGGGAGGAGGAGAGTCGGGAGGAGGAGGAGAGTCGGGGGGAGGTGGAGAGTCGGGAGGAGGAGGAGAGTCGGGAGGAGGAGGAGAGTCGGGGGGAGGAGGAGAGTCGGAGGGAGGAGGAGAGTCGGGGGGAGGAGGAGAGTCGGGGGGAGGAGGAGAGTCGGGGGGAGGTGGAGAGTCGGAGGGAGGAGGAGAGTCGGGAGGAGGAGGAGAGTCGGGCGGAGGAGGAGAGTCGGGGGGAGGTGGAGAGTCGGAGGGAGGAGGAGAGTCGGGAGGAGGAGCGAGAGTCGGGGGGCGGAGCTCGACAGGGGCGGGGCTTGTCGCATGTCTCGTCAAAAAAAGTGCAGTGCAAATCGTTTCTCCCTAATTTTATACACCTCAATCAGGTCTCCCCTCAGCCTCCTCTGTTCCAAAGAAAACAGACCAAGCATCTCAAATCTTTCCTCATCGCAAAAATGTTCCAGTCCAGGCAACATTCTTGTAAGTTTCTGCACCATCTCCAGTGCAATCACATTCTTCCTGTAATGTGGTGACCAGAACTGCACGCAGTACTCCAGCTGTGGTCTAACCAGTGTTTTATACAGTTCAAGCATCACCTCCCTGTTCTTGTATTCTATGCCTCGGCTAATAAATGCTAGCATTCCATATGCTTTCTTAACCACCTTATCAACCTGTCCTGCTCCCTTCAGGGATCTGTGGACAAGCACGCCAAGTTCCCTTTGTTCCTCGACACTTCTCCGTACCATCCACAAAAAGCAAGGGACCCAGTACTGAGCCCTGCGGAACCCCACTGGAAACATCCTTCCAGTCACAAAAACATCCATCAACCATTACCCTTTGCTTCCTGCCTCTGAGCTAATTTTAGATCCAACTTGCCACTTTGCCCTGGATCCCATGGGCTTTTACTTTCAGTCCAGTCTGCCACGTGGGACTTATCAAAAGCTTTGCTAAAATCCATATACACTACATCATATGCACTGCCGTCAAGTGCAGAAATTTGAATGACTGAACTACAGAATTAACCCTTCGTTTAAATGCTCGTGTCCCTCTCCCGTCATATTAGTCTTCTACCCAAATTCACAGCCTCAACACCTCCCAACGCCTTTCCACTCCCATGGTCGCAATCACTGACGAGATCATTGCCAACAACTTCCTTGCATTCCTCATCATCATCATCATAAGCAGTCCCTCAAAATCGAGGAAGACTTGCTTCCACTCTAAGAGTTCTCAGGTGACTGAATAGTCCAATACGGGAATTACAGTCTCTGTCACTGGTGGAAGTCGTTGAGAGAAGGGGTGGCTGAGGAGTCTGGTTTGCCGCCCGCTCCTTCTGCTGTCCGCGCTTGTTTTCTGCATGCTCTCGGCAATGAGACTTGAGGTGCTCAGCGCCCTCCCGGATGCACTTCCTCCACTTAAGGCAGTCTTTGGCCAGGGACTCCCAGGTGTCAGTGGGGATGTTGCACTTTATCAGGGAGGCTTTGAGGGTGTCCTTGTAACGTTTCCTCTGCCCTCCTGGGGATCGCTTGCCGTGGAGGAGTTCCAAGTAAAGCACTTGCTTTGGGAGTCTCCTTGCATTCCTCACCACCTAAGAGGGCAGACAGGACCTTTGTTGAACAGTTCACCCATAGGTGGCACCTGCAATAGTGCAATACTTAATCATCACTCATTATGTAGATTATGTGCTTGGATCTCTGGCAAAGTGCCTTTAATCCTGACTCCAAGGTGAGACAGCAACCAGAGGCAGGACAGACAGCTATTTCAATTAGCAGCCTTCTTCCTGACTGTCCAACCAATAATCTTTACTTTTTTCCATTTCTGGGATGTGGGCATCACTGGCAAGGCTGGCATTTATTGCCCATCCCCTAATTGCCCTTGCAAAGGTGGTGGTGAGCCGCCTTCTTGAACCGCAGCAGTCCGTGTGGTGAAGGTACTCCCACAGTGCTGTTAGGGAGTTCTAGGATTTTGACCCAGTGATGCTGAAGGAATGGCCGATATATTTCCAAGTCAGGTGTGTAGCTTGGAGGGGATGCCCTTGTCCTGCTAGGTGGTAGAGGGCATCCCCTCCAAAGAGGTTCGGGAGGTGCTGCCAACAAAGCCTTGGCGAGTTGCTGCAGTGCATCTTGTAGATGGTACACACTGCAGCCACGGTGGTGGAGGGAGTGAATGTTGAAGGTGGTGGATGGAGTGATAATCAAATGGCTGCTTTGTTCTGGACGGTGCAAAGCTTCTCGAGTGTTATTGGAGCTGCACTGATGCAGGAGAGTGGTGAGTATGCCATCACATTCCTGCCTTGTGCCTTATAGATGGTGGAAAGGTTTGGGGAGTCAGGTGAGATAGTTGCTGCAGTATACCCAGCTTAGGGAACCTGATGTTGCTGCTACAGTATTTATGTTGCTGGTCCAGTTAAGTTTCTTCTAGGCTAACACCCCCCCCCCCCCCATGCTGATGGTTTGGGGGGGGGGGGGGGGGGGGCGCGGGGAGAGAAAGATTGGATAATGGCACTGTGATTGAATGTCAAAGGTCAATGGTTAGATGCTCCCTCGTAAGAGATAGTTGTTGCCTGGCACTTGTGTGACTGGTACTTGCCACTTAGCAGCCCAAGCCTGAATGTCGTCCAGGTCTTGCTGAATGCAAGCATGGACTGCTTCATTATCTGAGTTGTGAATGGAAACAAACACTATGCCAATAATGCAGAGGGCTGTTAAGACAAGGGATTCCTCTACAATCCCTGAAGCTGAAGAAAAGCAGATAGCAGCACTTTTGCCCAGAGTCCTGGGGTAATTTCAGGTCTTCCTCCCTTATGCCAGACACCCACTCCCAGCAGTTTGCTATATCACACAACTTGGAAAACACTTCCATAAGACAAAAGGCTAGAGATATCAGTTCACTGAGATTTTATTACATGAAAGCAATGAAATACAGAAGATAATTTAGGATCAAAGATGTGCAGATACAATCTGAGCAGAAGCCAATGAACTTGGAGCCACCTTCCATTTTTGACCTTCAGAGGCATCCAAATCCCTCACTCCAGTGTTTCTACAAGTTTTTTTTGTGGGGTTAAGGGGAGGGGGGCCTCAACTCGAACCGTGTGGAACACCCATTCCTATTGAGGAGATCCAGAAGGCTGCAGTACATCCAGGAATAATTTCCTCCCTCGATACCTATTCAGCTCCCATCACCCTGTAGATAGGCACAGTGTATTGGAGACTGCCATTTTCTGGCCCGCGTGCATGTGTGCGTGTTGATAAACAAATAGAAAATAATTCATTTAGAAAAAGGAGGTTCGTATACAGGTAGAAAAGGCACTTAAAAAATTCAGGTACAAGCAAAGCATCAGCCGCTCATCACCATTCGGACCAGCTCTGTGAAGAAACAAAGAAAAGAGTTAAATCATTCTGCCATTGGGACAGCTGGAGAATTCAAGAAAGGTTCCGATTAAAAATGAGACAGAATTTTATGATAAAACCAGCCTGAAAACCAGGAAGAGACAGACAGCAAAGTGAATCACATGCAAAATAGTACAGAACAATCCCAATTTACGATAATCAGCATCAAGTTCAAGAGTTACTGTCCACAAAAACTGAGTAATTTGTCTTGGGAGGTATATTATATTAAATTAGAATTGACCAGCTATTCAAAATAATCCTAGTCACTGGCTGAAAGATGGGAATCGGAACCTTTCCTTTCTCTCTTTTTCCCCCCCCACCCCCAATCCAAAGCGGTTATAAAATCTATTGAGCAGTCGGTCCAGAAGTCAGTTTTCCAGCTCACACTAACTACAGAAAGGAGCAGCAAATAAACAAAATAGCAGCTCTGACCATCAGGCTGGCAAAGCCTAGTTGGATAAAAGAATGCAGGCATGTCAACTCTCAGCAACACATTAGTTACCAAAGACAGACCATTGTAGCCACCTCTGTTCACTGTCATTACTGGCTTACTTGCTTCCTTTGCCTGCCACTGGCAAGCACTGAAGATGCAGGGGTGGCAAACAAAACAATCTTTCCCCAAAGGGACCATGGTCATCAGTTGTAATTTAGGGGGTGGGGTGTCCAATTTTCAACAAGATATTGGCAGAATAACTGCACCAAAATTGACAAGATGGTAGATAGTAAACTTAAACAGCAAACATTGAATGAGACCATTTAACAAGCCTGCAGTGATCAAGATTCAAATGGTCTTCCTTTAGATGGCAGGAATTCAAGTCCAGCCGAGAACCAGATACCCCCTCCCCCCCACCAATCACACCTACAAGCCACATGCAGAACATGCCAAAAGGAAAGGACAAAAACTGTCAGAGGAAAAAAAAGGATGTGTCAAGGTGGCGTACCATGGGCTGCCATTCACCCAGACATGATGTGCCTAACAAAAGCTGTCAAAGGAAGAAAAATGTTAAAGTATAAAAAAGAAAGCACCGAATTTTTAATCAAGTATTTGACATGGAGCCACCCCAAGCAATGCAGGGGATTTGGATACTGAATTGGTTTCAAAACAGGTCGAGTCCCAACAGGAGCCAATTCTTTCAATGCGTTAAGGCTCATACATTGAAAGTTCATGAGAAGCTGGACAGAGAACCACTGGAGCTTCTACATCATACCGCAATGGTCAATGGAACAAATAGTCTCCATTATCAAAGTCTCCCACAGCCAACAGTGACCCAGTACAAGAGGTTCAATCCCAGATCTTTTACCAGATCAACCAGGATGATGGTAGTGGTGCTACAATTTGTCTCGTGCCCATGGGCTGGGGGGTAGAAGGGAAATGAGGTAGGGTGCCAGTCCCTAAATCATGACCAACCCTTCCTAGGCCATGCATGTGAATATTGAGTGATGCCCAGCCCAGGCCCATATGAGGGGCCCAAAACACAGCAGCATCCAGGGGCCAGAGTCAGCCTTTTAGGGAAAGGAATTTATCTTTCAAAAGCAGTTAGTCTCTTAGTTTTAACTGTTGGTACTTGGTCAGAGGGCCACACTACTGAGTTCTCTACTTATACAAGCAGTGCTCAAACAAAAACCCACATTATTAACTTGTACCCTCTGAGCACCTTGGGAAAGAGTTACTGTACTGGTTAAAAGAAGTTTGCAGGCAGCATGTAGTTCCAAGCCTATGGCTGCAGACATTTGTCAGGATCGGCGGTATTCAACTGCTTGCTTTGATCTGAAGCTATACACAGAACTTAGCTGATCATTTAACACTAACTCCTAACAGAGCAGTGATTAATCAGCCTTCGAGATTGGATGATGTTAACAGTGACAGCCCTCAACATTGTGACCACTGCTCTCCCAAAAATTACATTTTATTCGAAAAAGGTGATCTGGACTTGGGTAGAGAGGGCACACCACAAAAATGGTGAGCAGGATTAACCAAAGACAGAGGCGACATCAGGAGGACGTAGATTAGTAGATGGGGCAGAGTGATGTCAGTCAGATGTAGTTTACTGCGGTGAAATGAGGTGATCACTCGAGGAAGAGAGAAGTAGACACACACTAACATTAAGTGAATCAGATACTTAGAGAGAACAAGTTGATAAACAGTGAAAAAAAACACACATGGGACCCTAGGTTTTATAAATAAGAGTAGACAGTACAGAAAGAGGTAATGCCAAACAGACAAGTCATTGGCCAGACCACAGTTAGAATATTGGGCCCAGTTTTGCTGCCTTACTTGAAGGATGTCAAGGCCATGGAGAGGCTGCAGAAGGGACTCTGACTCCAGGGATGAGCAGCTCTAGTTATGAGACGACATGAGAAACAGAGGTTCATCATTAGAACAGAAAAGGTTGAGGAGAGCAGTGGGGTTGAGTATTAGGAGGAGTTTTGAGAAAGTAAATCAGAAAAACTATTTCCACTGATCAATAACTAACTAGGAGGGGATAAATTTAAGGTCACCAGAAGAAAGGGATCAGGAACATTTTACATAGGACCTGGAGTGTTTCACATGAAACAAAATCTATTTAAAAATACACTTAAGGGAAGTGGATAATTATTTAAGAATGTGTTTAAAGAAATGGAAATGGGAAAGGCAGGGTTTGGAACATGGTGATTGCTCTGAGAGCACAGGCACAAAGGGCCAAATTGGGAAAGGGCAGGAGTGAGACAGCAGAGTGTAGACAGGGGTGATGGGCTGAATGGCCTCCTCCTGTGCTGTAAAATTGTTTTTTTAAATCATCAAAAAAGGGGGTGAATATTGCTGTGCAATACCCACACTAGCCGCTGGACCCGATCTGCCAAAGGGCATTGTGGGGTTAAATGTAGACCGAAGTTCTCAGCAAGTGCGGAATGCAACGCACCGTCCACTTAATCTGCTAACCGGTACAGAATAGCTTCACCCTGCTCTTCCTCAGGTGCAGCAGGAATTTTTACATCTATTCAGAACTTTGGTTGAATATCCCACCCAAGGATGGTGTGCTGACCTTTAAAATGAGGAGATGGTCAGTGACTAATGTTACAAGAATCAGCCAATCCAGTCCTTTAGAAGACTAGTACATGTTTGTACAAATGTACAGTCAACATTAAAGTATTGCTTCAGATACTTGTCCAGAAGATGTAGCACACTCCTCCCTCCAACACAGAGCAGACAGAAGAGAGAACATGAACAAATCCCTCAAACATGAAGCAGGGAAGGGCCATTTTATTCTAATCAAATGATACATTTAGGACTGATGGAGATTCTTCAGAGTGACCAACACATGGATAGAGGAGGGAGGCAAAAATCCCAGCAATCATTTAAACAATTGGATGTTAGTGGGGGAAATGTCGGACCTTTGCGGCTGAATGAACCAAAACTGACCAAAGGACCTCCCCCATGTGTAAATATATAGTTATCCTCGTGATCTACCATTTGTAGTGTTTCTCCTACTGTTGACCCCTAGAAGCTGCAGGGGTCAGTCTGGCGTGAGCTGGCTTCCAGTCTGCACCAATGCTTTGCTACTTCATGCTACCTGGTCCACTGATTGACCTCAACAGCATTATCCTGATTTCTGTTGTGTGGAAGTGAATGCTATATACAGGCACACCCATACCACACAACTACTTTTTGCAGTTAGTGAAGTTAGAACCATTCTAGCTGGATCAGCTATCAAAGCTACATTTAACAAATGGTCTCGCCCAGCTCATTCTTGAGACCAAGCCTGGCACTCACCCTCATAGTTGATGCAGCCATTGGCATCCTCATGACCAGCCAGCAGTGTCTCCACTTCTTCCTCAGTCATTTTCTCACCTAGAAAACAGTGTTGGATTAACAGGCAGACAGCACCCGTTGCAAATCTAAAAACAGAAAAGCTGTGAACACGCCCATAAGTCACATATGTTGAGGCGATATTTTGGGACTCCTGCCCTTCTACACAGACAAAACAGAAGCACAGGCAGGCAGAGGTGACAGAAGAGTTTACACACCACTAACAAAAGACAAGTCATCCTAAGGCACTTCAGTCACAAAGAGAAATTGGACAGAGCCAAAGGAGACATTCGGAGGGTGACAAAATGCTTGGTCAAAGATGGGATTTTAGGAGGGTCACAAGAAGAGAGATGGAGGGAATTCCAGAGCATGGGGCTTAAGACACCTAAAGGCACGACTGCTATGATTGTATGGGAGATGACGATGCCAGAGGGGGGGTTTCAGCAGCAGATGGGTTACAGTAGGGCCAGTGACAGGTTATTTACGAAGGGTGAAGTAGGTAGCCCTTATGATGGAGAGGATGGTGCAGGGGTCAGACATTCAGCACAGGGACTAATTGGGGCACTGGTTGTGACCTGGCTGCTTCAGTCAGAGACTGGCCAGAGAGATATAGGTGCGAGTATGAGTTTACAGTGAAGGCAGAAGTCAATGGCTTCAGCCTTCCCAATGTTTAGCTGGAGTAAATTGCAGCTCACCCAAGACTGGATGTCAGACTGGGGAGGGGGGGGGGGGGGCCGTTCAGTGTGTATGCAGAAGTCGATCACACAACTGGATGGTGTCATCGGGAGCAGCAAGTTGCTGAAGATGAGGAGGTGCCCACAGGTTGATCACAGGGAACTGTGTGATGGTGTGGGGGGGGGATCAGAAGAGAAGCCATTGCAGGAGGTGCTCTGGCTACGACTGGACAGGCAGGAGTGGAAACAGACGAGGACAGTCCCACTGAGCTGGACAATGGAGCAGAGGAGTAGGATGGTGTGGTCGACCATGTCAAAGGCTGCAGAGAGGACAAAGAGGGACAGTTCATATCAGTTAGTCAGGACAGCGTCATTTATGACTGAGGGCTATGCAGTGCTGTGGCAGTGAATTGGCTAGGATAGATTGGCGAATGATACTTAAGGGGTTGACTGTGGATGGGCAATGGCAGACATTTAGAGACCGCATGGATGAACTACAACAATTGTACATTCCTGTCTGGCGTAAAAATAAAAAAGCGAAGGTGGCTCAACCGTGGCTATCAAGGGAAATCAGGAATAGTATTAAAGCCAAGGAAATGGCATACAAATTGGCCAGAAATAGCAGCGAACCCGGGGACTGGGAGAAATTTAGAACTTAGCAGAGGAGGACAAAGGGTTTGATTTGGGCAGGGAAAATGGAGTACGAGAAGAAGCTTGCAGGGAACATTAAGACGGATTGCAAAAGTTTCAATAGGTATGTAAAGAGAAAAAGGTTAGTAAAGACAAACGTAGGTCCCCTGCAGTCAGAATCAGGGGAAGTCATAACGGGGAACAAAGAAATGGCGGACCAATTGAACAAGTACTTTGGTTCGGTATTCACTGAGGAGGACACAAACAACCTTCCGGATATAAAAGGGGTCGGAGGGTCTAGTAAGGAGGAGGAACTGAGGGAAATCCTTATTAGTCGGGAAATTGATGGGATTGAAGGCCGATAAATCCCCAGGGTTTGATGGACTGCATCCCAGAGTACTTAAGGAAGTGGCCTTGGAAATACTGGATGCATTGACAGTCATTTTCCAACATTCCATTGACTCTGGATCAGTTCCTATGGAGTGGAGGGTAGCCAATGTAACCCCACTTTTTAAAAAAGGAGGGAGAGAGAAAACAGGGAATTATAGACCGGTCAGCCTGACATCGGTAGTGGGTAAAATGACGGAATCAATTATTAAGGATGTCATAGCAGTGCATTTGGAAAGAGGTAATATGATAGGTCCAAGTCAGCATGGATTTGTGAAAGGGAAATCATGCTTGACAAATCTTCTGGAATTTTTTGAGGATGTTTCCAGTAGAGTGGACAAGGGAGAACCAGTTGATGTGGTATATTTGGACTTTCAGAAGGCTTTCGACAAGGTCCCACACAAGAGATTAATGTGCAAAGTTAAAGCACATGGGATTGGGGGTAGTGTGCTGACATGGATTGAGAACTGATTGTCAGACAGGAAGCAGAGTAGGAGTAAATGGGGACTTTTCAGAATGGCAGGCAGTGACTAGTGGGGTACCGCAAGGTTCTGTGCTGGGGCCCCAGCTGTTTACACTGTACATTAATGATTTAGACGAGGGGATTAAATGTAGTATCTCCAAATTTGCGGATGACACTAAGTTGGGTGGCAGTGTGAGCTGCAAGGAGGATGCTATGAGGCTGCAGAGCGACTTGGATAGGTTAGGTGAGTGAGCAAATGCATGGCAGATGAAGTATAATGTGGATAAATGTGAGGTTATCCACTTTGGTGGTAAAAACAGAGAGACAGACTATTATCTGAATGGTGACAGATTAGGAAAAGGGGAGGTGCAAAGAGACCTGGGTGTCATGGTACATCAGTCATTGAAGGTTGGCATGCAGGTACAGCAGGTGGTTAAGAAAGCAAATGGCATGTTGGCCTTCATAGCAAGGGGATTTGAGTACAGGGGCAGGGAGGTGTTGCTACAATTGTACAGGGCCTTGGTGAGGCCACACCTGGAGTATTGTGTACAGTTTTGGTCTCCTAACTTGAGGAAGGACATTCTTGCTATTGAGGGAGTGCAGCGAAGGTTCACCAGACTGATTCCCGGGATGGCGGGACTGACCTATCAAGAAAGACTGGATCAACTGGGCTTGTATTCACTGGAGTTCAGAAGAATGAGAGGGGACCTCAGAAACGTTTAAAATTCTGATGGGGTTAGACAGGTTAGATGCAGGAAGAATGTTCCCAATGTTGGGGAAGTCCAGAACCAGGGGACACAGTCCAAGGATAAGGGGGAAGCCATTTAGGACCGAGATGAGGAGGAATTTCTTCACCCAGAGAGTGGTGAACCTGTGGAATTCTCTACCACAGAAAGTAGTTGAGGCCAATTCACTAAATATATTCAAAAAGGAGTTCGATGAAGTCCTTACTACTAGGGGGATCAAGGGGTATGGCGAGAAAGCAGGAATGGGGTACTGAAGTTGCATGTTCAGCCATGAACTCATTGAATGGCGGTGCAGGCTAGAAGGGCCGAATGGCCTACTCCTGCACCTATTTTCTATGTTTCTATGTAGGAGCTGAAACCTCGAGAGGTTCAACCATGGGAGTTGCAGGAGAGATGCGCAGAGATTTGGGAGGTGTCTGTTATTTTTGGTTTTTGAACTGAAGGATGTCAGTGAGAATGGAATAGACCAGTATCTGTATTGAGCAGAGGGATGGCACAGACACACCGGATCAGTATTGAGCAGAGGGGGACAAGACATCAGTATTGAGTATTCCCAGGTTAAATAAAGCACAACCAGAACTGCAGAGCAAAAAATTCCTCTTCAAATGGTAACCTGAAAGCAGTCACTCCCAGCTCCAAATTTCATCATTTTCCCCTCACCCGCTGAACACAAGTGCCTATTTAGGCTAAATTATGGGATGTTATATGCTGTAAGCCAGTAGGAATGCATTGAATGCAGGAATCCTCAAGCTGGCAGATGAGAATTTGGACTGGATTTGAATTCAGGTCCAGAGGTGAAAGTACACCTAAACCAATCCAGAAATGGGCCTGACCCTTCAACACTTGTTACACAGTCTAGTTACATTAAATATGATAGCAACTTTGCAAATATGCAGTGTAACCGAGGAACACAATCAGATAAAATAAAGCCATGTAACTCGAGGGTGACGTGGTATGACCATGATTCATCAAACCCAAACATTACCGAGAGTGACCAACACGTGGCGCAGCTCAGCACCCATGACTGTGCCATTCCCTTCCTTATCAAAGACACGCAAACCCTCCACAAAGTCTTCAAAGGTTCCTGGTTCCTTATTTCTTGCAATGTCCTGAAGCTTGGGAAGGAACTGCTCAAAATCCAGAGTTTTCACATTCATGTCTGAAAATGAAACGGCAAGCATTTACTTCTCCCAGCTTTGTGATCTTCCCCAATTCCTCAGCTACAAACATCTCCAACTGCCAAGCCGTTGCTTGGTAAAACCATCAGGACATGCTGCCGCACTACCAGAATGGCCAACAATGCTTGGCTACCCAAGTAAATTCAGCAAAACAAGATCAAGTCCATGCAACAAACTGCAAACTTTGAAGTCATCAGAAATTGAGGCACAGGCTTGCCTTGTATTAAGCATTTATCCCCCCCTTCTGAAAACTGATTTGACTTGACTCCCACCTTCCTTCAAGACAAGTCCAGTGCACGTCAAAGTTTGGATCATACAAGATAGCTCACGCCCAGATACCCAATCAGCTAGCTAAACTTACCCATGGAATAGCTAGCCAAGCCAGAGACAAACTCTGGATTTTTTTTTTTTTATAAAGTTAAAAAAATACTGCTATAGACTCAAACATAAGTGGCTATTCAGCCCATTGTGTCTGCACTAGCTCTTTGAAAAGGGATAAACAATTAATCCCACTCCCCCGCTCGTTACCCTGTAGCACTGCAATTTTTTTCCCTTTTAAGTATTTATCCAATTCCCTTTTGAAAGTTTCTATTAAATCAGTTTCCACTGCCCTTTCAGGCAGCGCATTCCTGATCATAACTTACTGAAAAACCCCCTTCATCCCTGGCTTTTTGGTCAACTATCTTAAAATCTGTGCCATCTGGTTACTAACCCTCCTGCCAGCAGAAGCAGAGTAGATAGGTCAAAACCCCACATGATTTTGAACACCTCAAATCTCCAAGGAGAACAATCCCAGCTTCTCTAGTGTCTCCACACAGGAGAATCCCTCAGGCCTCAACATCTCTTCCTCCCCCAATCACAGCATTCTGATCCTTACCTTCAGGTTTTGGGTTCCCAAGGACTTTTAAGACTTCAGCATTGCATGGATTCTGGCCAAGAGCACGCAGGAGATCAGCAAACTGGCTGTAGCCAATTCTACCTTCACCAATTCGGTCATAGAGATAGAATGCCTCTTTGAATTCTGCAAAGAAAATGGTTACTTAAAAGAATGTACAGGTTTGAAAAGCAAAATTCAGTTTCCAGTGCAGGAGACAATAGATACAAGACAATGTGCAAGAGATTGAAGACATAGGGAAAAAGTTAGTGATTGAAGCAGAGACCATGTCAACATTTAAGAGTAAGCTAGAGGAGGCTGAAGGGAAGGGGGATACAGGGCAGGTACACAAGATTAGGACACTGCATTTGTGGGGGGGATAAACAACATGAACTGGTTGGGCCAAACGGACCAGTTCTACGTTGTAATGTGAGGCAACATATGCCATGAACAAAGTAACTAGGGAGGCCATTTCACCAGATGAGCCTGTTCCATCATTGAGCATCATGGCAGTTCCATTACCTGGCCATTCTCCACATTCCGAAAGTAGACAGTGGAAGGCAGTCTTGGACTGGACATCTATTGCAGTGAAGGAAGGAACATGCATTTATGTAGTGCCTGTCACAACCTTGGGACATCCCAATGCAGTTTTGTAGCCAATGAGGCGAATAGCACAGATGCATTTAAGGGGAAGCTAGATAAGTGCATGAGGGAGAAAGGAATAGGATTTGTTGATGGGGTTAGAAGAGGGATGGGAGGAGGCTCGAGTGGATCATAAACAGCATGGACCAGTTGGAGCAAATGGCCTGTTTCTGTGCTGTAAATACTATGCAAGTACTATTTAAGTGTCGTACTTGTAACATTGTAATGTAGGCCCAGCAGTCTGCATTTGCGAGCACCATCGGAGCAGGCGAGCAACGGCAGTGAAGAGGGACGTCACCAAGGTCCAGGTCAGTGATTGGAGCGTGAGGAGCGAGGTCAGGGCAAAGGAGCGGAGAGAGAGAATCTAGAGCAATGTGATCAGGGCCCGGGGGCAGCACAGCCCAGCCCACACTGCAATATGTGTGCACATTAGGTCCGTGCAGCAGAGCTGGTCTCCAGCTCTCTTGGGTAATTCTTGCTACTGGACCAAGACCTAGCTCTGTCAGACCCGTGTGGTGGCTGGTGTGCAATGGCCACCATACGTTAAAAAAATCCACACACCGGCATCTTCCACCCTTCAGGATCTGGAATATTAGGTCCTCGATTGAAACACCTGAACTTTTTGGCGTGGAAGCAAGTCATCCTCGATTCAAGGGACTGCCTATGATGAAGGAAATAAGTGAAGTCCCACAAACAGCAATGAGATTAACAACCAGATTTTAAAATTTTATTATAAAGTGATGGTGGTTGAGGGATTATATATTGACCAGGACACCAGAGAACACCCTACTCTACCTTAAGCAGTCGTGGGAACTTTTACATCCAGAGGGCAGACAGGGGCTTGGTTGAACAGCTCATCCAAAGGACAGCACGTCAGACCAGAGGGAGTGCTGCACTCTATGTGGGATTATGTACTTAAGTGTGCAGTGGGTCCTTGAACCCACAACCTTCTGACTCTGTGGCGAGAGTGTGACCAGCAAGACCAAGCTGCCATCTGCAAGTGAAAGCAGATTGTGTAGCATACCCACTTTAAATCAGAAAGCACAAGTACTTAGTCATGTAAACTGAAGGAAGAGTTAATGAACTGAAGCAAAGTTATTACAACAAATTCCAGAGACAGAGGAGCTGGGTAAACATGCAATGAGTGGGGCAGCCAAATCTGGTTGGATGTATCCCTGGAGGGACATTGCCCCACAATTAACAATGTTTTTTGTATTTACATTATAAACATTGGGTCCCCAGTCAGTGTGTAGAACAGTACTTTTAGTTAAAATTGGTGTAAAAGTAACCACGTAGTCATGTTTATACTGCAGCCATCTTATCTACAAAGTCCAGATTTGAAAATGCCCACCCACATCTTTTAGAAAACTTACAAGTTATGTACTCTATTTTATATCACTTGAGCAAAAAATCATTTATCCATGAATTTTAGAAACATAGAAAATAGGTGCAGGAGTAGACCATTCGGCCCTTCGAGCCTGCACTGCCATTCAATAAGATCATGGCTGATCATTCCCTCAGTACCCCTTTCCTGCTTTCTCTCCATACCCCTTGATCCCCTTAGCCGTAAGGGCCATATCTAACTCCCTCTTGAATATATCCAATGAACTGACATCAACAACTCTCTGCGGCAGGGAATTCCACAGGTTAACTACTGAGAGAAGAAGTTTCTCCTCATCTCAGTCCTAAATGGCCTACCACTTATCCTAAGACTATCTCCCCTGGTTCTGGACTTCCCCAACATCGGGAACATTCTTCCCGCATCTAACCTGTCCAGTCCCATCAGAATCTTATACATTTCTGAGATCCCCTCTCACGCTTCGAAACGCCAGTGAATAAAGGCCCAGTCTCATGACAGTCCAGCCATCCCTGGAATTAGTCTGGTGAACCTTCACTGCACTCCCTCAATAGCAAGAACATCCTTCCTCAGATTAAGAGACCAAAACAGAACACAATATTCCAGGTGTGGCCTCATTAAGGCCCTGCACAACTGCAGTAAGACTTCCCTGCTCCTGTATTCAAATCCCCTAGTTATGAAGGCCAACATACCATTTGCCTTCACCTCCTGCTGTACCTGCATGCCCACTTTCAATAACTGATGCACCATGACACCCAGGTCTCGTTGCACCTCCCCTTTTCCTAATCTGCTGCCATCGAGATAATATTCTACCTTCGTTTTTGCTCCCAAAGTGGATAACCTCACATTTATCCACATTATACTGCATCTACCATGTATTTGCCCACTCACCGAACTTGTCCAAGTCACCCTGCAGCCTCTTAGCGTCCTCCTCACAACTCATGCCACCACCCAGTTTAGTATCATCTGTAAACTTGGATATATTACACTCAATTGCTTCACCCAAAATCATTGATGTATATTGTAAATAGCTGGGGTCCCAGCACTGAGCCCTGCAACATCCCACTAGTCACTGCCTGCCATTTTGTACAAATATTAACAAAAATAAATCAGTTAATGAAATAGAAAAGTCAACTGTTGGAAACAAAGCTTCTTGAAGCTAAACAAATACTTGAAGATCCCCAGCTGGATCCAAGTGCTTTAAATGGGACATAAAACAGTAGTGCATGCCAGTGGTTAAGTACTTATTATTGTATTCTGCTCGTGCAACACAACTTTGAGAGTTTGAAGTTTATTCTGCTTGCAAAACTTTAAACCAGCCCGTTATTTGTGGCTGAACATTTTGTGAATCATTTCACCCCATGGCTGGTTTGGACCCTTTCTTCCACCCTTGTGCTGCACCAATCCATGGGCAATCCCAGACATCGGCCACGCCACTGAAAACCTGAAGCTCCAGTAACCCACAGGATGAATCAGCGTTCTCTGTCTGACAAGTAAAACCATCATTCGGAACGATTGGTGTGTCAACCACTGCATAAAGACTCCTGGCTTCTTCTTTCAGGCTCCAGTTTCTCCCAAGACATCAATAATAAAATAGCAACTGAGTGGATAAAGAATTGCCTCGGATTAAGAGAACAATGGCCAGAAAGGTTTCCAATATTAAGTTTGGAAAAGAATAGTGCCCCTAACTTCAGCCCCTCCCCCAGTCACAAAGACAGGGTCGGAGCTCAGCACTAGTCCCGGCTCGGAATTAGGCTGCGTTCTGGGGCGGGGCTGTGGCGAGCGCAGCGATCTTTGCCCTAATATGGAGTTAGTGGCGTCAGCCTGATCGGGCGGGTCCATTCCCGGGGGGGTAGAAGAAGCGGAAAGGCGCGGCTTCCGGCTGTAACACAAATTCAACGAGCATCATATTCCCAACCTCGGGCCACGGGGCTGCGAGAAGGCGAGGCTTGGGGCCTCCAGCAGTCCGGAGTGTGGGAGGGAAGTTCGGGCGGGGGGAAGCGCCAGCAGAAGCCGGGGTTTGCAGAGTGGAAAAGTTGCACATTCAAATAAATCCACAACTTACCGGCGATCTGGTCCTCCGTGAAATCACACTGCAAAAAAACACACACAACAGGAACCAAAGTTAGAATCGGTGCGAGCTATGGAGCTATGCCGGCCTCCCCGCCCGCCCGGCCGGCCGCGCGCGCGCGCTCCCTCCCTCCCTCACTCACCATGTTGCTTGGCTCCCGCTCACACACTGCTGCACTCAGGCCACGCCCGCCCGTTTCTTGCCTTTGTGGCGTCAACACCACCGATTGACAGCTCCCTCCTCCAATCAGGAGGGGCGCCTCGTACAGCCCTCCAATCAGAGACAAAGGCTTGGGCCTGTGTCACTCGCACCAAGCCTGTCCCCCGGACAATGTCAAGGAAGCGGGCCTGGAATGAAGGACTGATCGCAGCCAACCCTAAAAGTACATCGTCAGTGCACAACTATTTTAATTAAACTATAAATCAAGTGCCCCCTTAAAAGGCGCACTAAAACCGACAAATTAACAAATTAAACTTTTAACTTTAAATGGTCAAATTAAAATGTGGTTGCCGGAGGTGATGATGCACTCCAACTGTTTAACTATTTTGGTAAAACAATAAATCAAGTGCCGCCTTATTAAAAGGACACTAAAACCGACAAATTAAACAAATGAACTTTTTACAATAATGGTTCAAATTAAAATGTGGTTACCAGGGGTGACGATGCACTCCCGTCCCTCCGGCACCCACCTCTATAGTCAGTGTACAACTATTTTGTTGAAACTAAATCAAGTGTCCCCTTATTAAAGGAGCACTAAAACCGACAAATTAAACAAATGTAACTTTAAACGGTCAAATTAAAATGTGGTTGCTGGGGGTGATGCTGCACTCCAGTCCCTCCGGCACCCACCTCTCGAGTCAGTTCGGAATGCAACAAGAAAAAAATGACAGTAGGAGAGGCTAAAGAGAGCCCTCAGGCATAAAATGGAACAGAAGCCAACATGAATATAAGATCTAAAAACAGAAAATGCTGGAAAGACTCAACAGCATCTGTGGAAAGTGAAATTGAGTTAACGTTTCAGGTCAATGACCCTTCGTCAGAACTGGGAAAAGTTAAAAGTGAACAGCTTTTAAGCAAATACAGAAGCAAGGAAAGTGGGGAGGAACAGAACAAAAAAGAGAGAGGTCTGTGATACAGTGGAGGGAAGAGTGATACAAGGCAAATGGAGGGGATAATTGAAGACAAATACAGAAACAAAAAGTGGGTCCACAGTAGATGGAACGGGCTACAGCAGAGGGGGAGGGAAGCTTGGAAATCTAACAAAGAGCTCCCAGAGCCCGGGAATGTGGCAGAGAAAGGCCGGTAGACAATAGGTGTATGGACCACACCCACCCCCCCACCCCTCACCCAGGCCATGTACCGTTAAGAGGATCCCCACCCCAAGCAGCAGCCCATACCTCCTCCCTGCCCCCCGGCCACATCCCCACCCTATTCACCAGCTCACAGCTCCCCACTCCCAGTGGCTCTGGTGCAGCCATCCTCCAGTACCAGCAACTACTGTCTGAGAGAAGATGAGAATCATGGTCACGATCTAAAGTTGTTAAACCTAATGTTGAGTCCAGAGGCTGTAAAGTGTGTAAACGAACGATGAGGTGCTGTTCTTCGAGCTTGCGTTGAACTTCGTTGGAACAGTGGAGAAGACCGAGGACAGAGAGGGAGTGGAGCAGGGAATTAAAGTGACAGGCGACCGGAAGCTCAGGGTCATACTTACGGACTGAACGGAGGTGTTCCACAAAGCGGTCACCCAATCTAGACTTGGTCTCCTCAATGTAGGAGAGACCACATCGTGAGCAGCAACTATTGTATACTAAATTGAAAGAAGTACAAATAAATCACTGTTTCACCTGGAAGGAGTATTTGGGGCCCCGGACAATGGGAAGGGAGGAGGTGAAAGGGCAGGTGTTGCATCTACTGCACTTGCACAGGAAGGTGCCGTGGGAAGGGAAGTAGGTGTTGGGTGTTATCGAAGAGTGGACCAACCAGGTCTAACCCTGGCATTGTCATTAGACAACTACCTCACCCTGAACCATGACCCCACCATCGAACATCAGGCCATCATTTCCCAGACCGTCACTGATCTTCCCTCCCCCTCCCCCGAACTCCCCCCGACCTCACACACTCCACCTGACCTCCCCGACCTCCTGCCGACCTTACACACTCCCCCGACCTCCCACCGACCTCTCCCTCTTCCTCACACAATCCTCCAACATATAAGTGGGTCCACAGAAGGTGTAAATGGCTACAGTGAAGGGAGGGCAGCTTGGAAATTTAACAAAGGGGACAAGGCTCCCAGGGTGTGTGGCAAAGAAAGGCAGGTAAAACACCAGATGTACGGACAATCCCCACCTCCCCTCCCCACCTCCGCGCCAACCACCCACAGGCCATGTACCGATTAAGCATCCACACCCCAAGCAACAGCCCAAACCTCCCTCACCCCGAGATATCTGTTATTCTATGTATAAACCCCCCGAACCCCTCGATTAGATTCCAGCCTGTAACTCACTCCCGGGTATCTGTTATTCCATGTATAAACCCCCCGAACCCCTCGATTAGATTCCAGCCTGTAACTCACTCCCAGGTATCTGTTATTCTATATATAAACCACCCGAACTACTCGATTAGATTCCAGCCTGTAACTCACTCCCGGGTATCTGTTATTCTATATATAAACCCCCCCCCGAACCCCTCGATTAGATTCCAGCCTGTAACTCACTCCCGGGTATCTGTTATTCTATATATAAACCCCACCGAACCCCTCGATTAGATTCCAGCCTGTAACTCGCTCCCGGGTATCTGTTATTCTATATATAAACCCCCCGAACCCCTCGATTAGATTCCAGCCTGTAACTCGCTCCCGGGTATCTGTTATTCTATATATAAACCCCCTGAACCTCTCGATTAGATTCCTGCCTGTAACTCACTCCCGGGTATCTGTTATTCTATATATAAACCCCCTGAACCTCTCGATTAGATTCCAGCCTGTAACTCACTCCCGGCTATCTGTTATTCTATGTATAAACCCCCCGAACCCCTCGATTAGATTCCAGCCTGTAACTCACTCCCGGGTATCTGTTATTCCATGTATAAACCCCCCGAACCCCTCGATTAGATTCCAGCCTGTAACTCACTCCCGGGTATCTGTTATTCTATATATAAACCCCCCCCCGAACCCCTCGATTAGATTCCAGCCTGTAACTCACTCCCGGGTATCTGTTATTCTATATATAAACCCCCCCCCCCGAACCCCTCGATTAGATTCCAGCCTGTAACTCACTCCCGGGTATCTGTTATTCTATATATAAACCCCCTGAACCTCTCGATTAGATTCCTGCCTGTAACTCACTCCCGGGTATCTGTTATTCTATGTATAAACCCCCCGAACCCCTCGATTCGATTCCAGCCTGTAACTCAGTCCTGGGTATCTGTTATTCTATATATAAACCCCCTGAACCTCTCGATTAGATTCCAGGCTGCAACTCACTCCCTCAATGAGTGGTGGAGGGGTCAATGAGTGGGCGAGGGGCTCGGTGAGTGGGGGAGAGTCTCAGTGAGTGGGCGAGGTGCTCAGTGAATGGGGGAGAGGCTCGGTGTGTGTGGGAGGGGCTGGGTGAGTGGGGGAGAGGCTCAGTGAGTGGCGGAGGGGCTGGGTGTGCAGGAGAGGGGAAGGGGCCCAGTGAGTGGGAAGGGGGAGGGGCTCAGTGAGTGGGGAGGGGGACGGGGCCCAGTGAGTGGGGAGGGGAGGGGCCCAGTGAGTGGGAAGGGGGACTCAGTGAGTGGGGAGGGGGGCTCAGTGAGTGGGGAGGGGGAGGGGCCCAGTAAGTGGGGAGGGGGACGGGGCCCAGTGAGTGGGGAGGGGAGGGGAGGGGAGGGGCCCCATGAGTGGGGAGGGGGGCTCAGTGAGTGGGGAGGGGCCCAGTGAGTGGGGAGGGGGAGGGGGACGGGGCCCAGTGAGTGGGGAGGGGGGCTCAGTGAGTGGGGGGGGGGGCTCAGTGAGTGGGAGCGGGAGGGGCTCAGTGAGTGGGGAGGGGGAGGGGGAGGGGCCCAGTGAGTGGGGAGGGGGGCTCGGTGAGTAGGAGCGGGAGGGGCTCAGTGAGTGGGGAGGGGGAGGGGCGGGTGAGTGGGGAGGGGGAGGGACTCAGTAAGTGGGGAGGGGGAGGGACCCAGTGAGTGCGGAGGAGGAGGCGCTGTGTGAGTGGGGAGGGGGAGGGGCTCAATTAGTTGGGCGGGGGGGAATGGGTGAGTGGGGAGGGAGAGGGGGAGGGGCTCAGTGAGTGGGGAGGGGGAGGGGCTCAGTGAGTGGGGAGGGGGAGGGGCTCAGTGAGTGGGGAGGGGGAGGGGCTCAGTGAGTGGGGAGGGGGAGGGGCTCAGTGAGTGGGGAGGGGAAGGGCTCAGTGAATGGGGAGAAGCCCAGAGAATGGGAAGGGGAGGGGCCCAGTAAGTGGGGAGGGGTGGGGCCCGGGGAGGGGGAGGGGCAGTGCGTGGAGAGGGGAGGGGAGGGGCTCAGTGAGGGGGGGGGGCAGTGAGTGGGGAGGGGAGGGGAGGGGCTCAGTGAGAGGGGAGGGGGAGGGGCTCAGTGAGTGGGGAAGGGGCCCAGTGAATGGTGAGGGGGAGGGACTCAGTGAGGGGGGGCTCAGTGAGAGGGGAGGGGGAAGGCCCAGTGAGAGGGGAGGGGGAGGGGCCCAGTGAGTGGGGAGGGGGAGGGGCTCAGTGAGTGGGGAGGGGTCCAGTGAGTGGGGAGGGGGGGTATGGGTGAGTGGGGAGAGGGAGGGGGAAGGGCTCAGTGAGTGGGGAGGGGTAGGGCTCATTGAGTGGGGAAGGGGAGGGGCCGAGTGAGTGGGGAAGGGGAGGCGCCCAGTGAGTGGGGAGGGGCTCAGTGAGTGGGGAGGGGGAGGGGCCCAGTGAGTGGGGAGGGGGAGGGGAACAATGAGCTTGGGGAGGGGCCCAGTGAGTGGGGAGGGGGAGGGTCTCAGTGAGTGGGGAGGGGGAGGGTCTCAGTGAGTGGGGAGGGGGAGTGGCTCAGTGAGTGGGGGGGGAGGGGCTCAGTGACTGGAGAGGGGCCCAGTGAGTGGGGAGGGGGAGGGGCTCAGTGAGTGGGGAGGGGGAGGGGCTCTGAGTGGGGTGGGGAGGGGCCCAGTGAGTGGGGAGGGGGAGGGTCCCAGTGAATGGGGAGGGGGAGGGGCTCAGTGAGTGGGGAGGGGAGGGGAGGGGATGGGGAGGGGCCCAGTGAATGGGGAGGGGGAGGGGCTCAGTGAGTGGGGAGGGGTAGGGCTCATTGAGTGGGGAAGGGGAGGGGCTGAGTGAGTGGGGAAGGGGAGGCGCCCAGTGAGTGGGGAGGGGCTCAGTGAGTGGGGAGGGGGAGGTGAACAGGGGGCTCAGTGAGTGGGGAGGGGGAGGGGCCCAGTGAGTGGGGAGGGGGAGGGGAACAATGAGCTTGGGGAGGGGCCCAGTGAGTGGGGAGGGGGAGGGTCTCAGTGAGTGGGGAGGGGGAGGGTCTCAGTGAGTGGGGAGGGGGAGTGGCTCAGTGAGTGGGGGGGGAGGGGCTCAGTGACTGGAGAGGGGCCCAGTGAGTGGGGAGGGGGAGGGGCTCAGTGAGTGGGGAGGGGGAGGGGCTCTGAGTGGGGTGGGGAGGGGCCCAGTGAGTGGGGAGGGGGAGGGTCCCAGTGAATGGGGAGGGGGAGGGGGAGGGGGAGGGGGAGGGGCTCAGTGAGTGGGGAGGGGAGGGGAGGGGATGGGGAGGGGCCCAGTGAATGGGGAGGGGGAGGGGCTCAGTGAGTGGGGAGGGGGAGCGGCCCAGTGAGTGAGGGGGGAGGGGCTCAGTGAGTGAGGAGGGGGAGGAGCTCAGTGAGTGGGGAGGGACTCAGTGGAGGGGTCCAGTGAGTGGGGAGAGGAGGGGCTCAATGCGTGGGGAGGGGGAGGGGCCCAGTGAGTGGGGAGGGGGAGGGGGAGGGGGAGGGGGAGGGGCCCAGTGTGTGGGGAGGGGCTCAGTGAGTGGGGAGGGGGAGGGGGAGGGGCACAGTGAGTGGGGAGGGGGAGGAGCTCAGTGAGTGGGGAGGGACTCACTGGAGGGGCCCAGTGAGTGGGGAGGGGAGGGGCTCAGTGAGTGGGGAGGGGCTCAGTGCGTGGGGAGGGGGAGGGGCCCAGTGAGTGGGGAGGGGCTCAGTGAGTGGGGAGGGGGAGGGGTCTGAGTGAGTGGGGAGGGGAGGGGAGGGGAGGGGCTCAATGAGTGGGGAGAGGGAGGTGGAGGGGCCCAGTGAGTGAGGAGGGGGAGGGTCCCAGTGAGTGGGGAGGGGGAGGGGCTCAGTGAATGGGGAGGGGCTCAGTGAGTGGGGAGTGGGATTGGCTGAGTGAGTGGGGAGGGGCTCAATGAGTGGGGAGGGGGAGGGGCCCAGTGAGTGGAGAGGGGGAGGGGTCCAGTCAGTGGGGTGGGCAAGGGGCCCAGTGAGTGGGGAGGGGGAGGGGGAGGGGCTCAGTGAGTGGAGAGGGGAGTGGCTTAGTGAGTGGGGTAGGGGCGGGGCTCAGTGTGTGGAGATGGGAGGGGATGAGTGAGTGGAGAGGGGAGGGGCTCAGTGAGTGGGGAGGGGGAGGGGCTCAGTGAGAGGGGAGGGGCTCAGTGAGTGGGGAGGGGAGGGGCTCAGTGAGTGGGAGGGGGAGGGGCACAGTGAGTGAGGAGGTGGAGGGGCCTAATGAGTGGGGAGGGGGGGAGGGGCTCAGTGAGTGGGGAGGGGGAGGGGCTCAATGAGTGGAGAGGGGAGGGGCCCAGTGAGTGGGGTGGGCAAGGGGCCCAGTGAGTGGGGAGGTGGAGGGGCCCAGTGAGTGGGGAGGGTAGAGGCTCAGTGAGTGGGGAGGGGAGGGGCTCAGTGAATGCGGAGGGTAGAGGTCAGTGAGTGGGGAGGGGAGGAGCTCAGTGAGTGGGAGGGGGAGGGGCTCAGTGAGTGGGAGGGGGAGGGGCACAGTGAGTGGGGAGGGGGAGGGGCCCAGTGAGTGGGGAGGGGGTGGGGCTCAGTGACTGGAGAGGGGAGGGGCCCAGTGAGTGGGGAGGGGGAGGGACTCAGTGAGTGGGGAGGGGGGGAATCAGTGAATGGGGAGGGGGAGGGGGAGGGGGAGGGGCTCAGTGAGTGGAGAGGATAGGAGCCCAGTGAGTGGGGAGGGGGAGGGGATCAGTGAGTGGGGAGGGGGAGGGGCTCAGTGAGTGGAGAGGGGGGCGATCAGTGAATGGGGAGGGGGAGGGGATCAGTGAGTGGGGAGGGGGAGGGACTCAGTGAGTGGAGAGGGGAGGGGCCGAGTGACTGGGGAGGGGGAGGGGCTCAGTAAGTGGGGAGGGGGAGGGGCCCAGTGAGTGGGGAGGGGGCGGGGCTCAGTGAGTGGAGAGGGGAGGGGCTGAGTAAGTGGGGAGGGGGAGGGCCCAGTGAGTGGGGAGGGGGAGGGGCCCAGTGAGTGGGGAGGGGGTGGGGCTCAGTGAGTGGAGAGGGGAGGGGCCCAGTGAGTGAGGAGGGGGAGGGACTCAGTGAGTGGGGAGGTGGAGGGGCTCTGTGAGTGGGGAGGGCAAGGGGCTCAGTGAATGGGGAGAGGGGGGCTCAGTGAGTGGAGGGACGGGGATCAGTGAGTGGGGAGGGGGAAGGGTCTGAGTGAGTGGGGAGGTGGAGGGGCCCAGTGAGTGTGGAGGAGAGGGGCTCAGTGAATGGGGATGGGGAGGGACTCAGTGGAGGGGCCCAGTGAGTGGGGAGGGGAGGGGCTGAGTGAGTGGGGAGGGGAGGGGAGGGGCTCAGTGAATGGGGAGGGGATGAGTGAGTGGGGAGGGGGAGGGGTCTGAGTGAGTGCGGAGGGGAGGGGCTCAATGAGTGGGGAGGGGGAGATGGAGGGGCCCAGTGAGTGGGGAGGGGGAGGGGCTCAGTGAATGGGGAAGGGCTCAGTGAGTGGGGAGGGGGAGGGGCTCAATGAGTGGAGAGGGGGAGGAGCTCAGTGATTGGTGAGGGGGAGGGGCCCATTGAGTGTGGAGGGGGAGGGGTTCAGTGAGTGGGGAGGGGGAGGGGCTCAGTGAATGGGGAAGGGCTGAGTGAGTGGGGAGGGGGAGGGGGAGGGGCTCAATGAGTGGAGAGGGGGAGGAGCTCAGTGATTGGTGAGGGGGAGGGGCCCATTGAGTGTGGAGGGGGAGGGGTTCAGTGAGTGGGGAGGGGGAGGGGCTCAGTGAGTGGAGAGGGGAGGGGCCCAGTGAGTGGGAGGGGCTCAGTGAGTGGAGAGGAGAGGGGCCCAGTGAGTGGGTCGGGGGAGGGGACAAGTGAGTGGGGAGGGGGAGGGGCTCAGTGAGTGGAGAGGGGGGGGATCAGTGAATGGGGAGGGGAGGGGATCAGTGAGTGGATAGGGGAGGGGCTCAGTGAGTGGAGAGGAGTGGGGCCCAGTGAGTGGAGAGGGGAGGGGCCTAGTGAGTGGGGAGTGGGAGGGGCACAATGAGTGGGGAGGGGTGGGATCAGTGAGTGGGGAGGGGGAGGGGCTCAGTGAGTGCAGAAGGTGCCCAGTGAGTGGGGAGTGGGAGGGGGAGAGGAGGGGTCCAGTGGGTGGGGAGGGGAGGGGGAGGGGGAGGGGCCCAGTGAATGGGGAGGGGGAGGGACTCAGTGAGTGGAGAGAGGAAGGGCTGAGTGTGTGGGGAGGTGGAGGGCTCAGTGAGTGGATAGGGGGAGGGGCCCAGTGAGGGGGTAGGGCCTCAGTGAGTGGATAGCGGAGGGGCCCAGTGAGTGGGGAGGGGGTGGAGCTCAGTGAGTGGAGAGGGGAGGGGCTCAGTGAGTGGGGAGGAGGAGGGGCCCAGTGAATGGGGAGAGGGAGGTGCTCAGTGGACGGGCCCAGTGAGTGGGGAGGAGGAGGGGCTCAGTGAGTGGGGAGGGGGAGGGGCTCAGTGAGTGGGGAGGAGGAGGAGGGGCCCAGTGAGTGGGGAGGGGGAGGGACTCAGTGGAGGGGCCCAGTGAGTGGGGAGGGGAGGGGCTGAGTGAGTGTGGAGGTGGAGGGGCTCAGTGAATGGGGAGGGGCTGAGTTGATTGAGTGGGAGGGTCTCAATGAGTGGGGAGGGGGAGGGGGAGGTGGAGGGGCCCAGTGAGTGGGGAGGGGGAGGGGCAGGGGCTGAGTGAGTGGGGAGGGGGAGGTGGAGGGGCCCAGTGTGTGAGGAGAGGGAGGGGCTCAGTGAGTGGGGAGAGGGAGGGGCCCAGTGAGTGGGGAGGGGGAGGGGCTCAGTGAATGGGGAGGGGCTGAGTGAGTGGGGAGGGGCCCAATGAGTGTGGAGGCGGAGGGGCCCAGTGAGTGGGGAGGGGGAGGGGCTCAGTGAATGGGGAGGGGCTGAGTGAGTGGGGAGGGGGTGGAGCTCAGTGAGTGGAGAGGGGAGGGGCTCAGTGAGTGGGGAGGAGGAGGGGCCCAGTGAATGGGGAGAGGGAGGTGCTCAGTGGACGGGCCCAGTGAGTGGGGAGGAGGAGGGGCTCAGTGAGTGGGGAGGGGGAGGGGCTCAGTGAGTGGGGAGGAGGAGGAGGGGCCCAGTGAGTGGGAGGGGGAGGGACTCAGTGGAGGGGCCCAGTGAGTGGGGAGGGGAGGGGCTGAGTGAGTGTGGAGGTGGAGGGGCTCAGTGAATGGGGAGGGGCTGAGTTGATTGAGTGGGAGGGTCTCAATGAGTGGGGAGGGGGAGGGGGAGGTGGAGGGGCCCAGTGAGTGGGGAGGGGGAG